>NC_133935.1:59384109-59591609 GCF_031877795.1 Strix aluco
TCTCTCTCCCTTCTCTCTCTCCCTTTCTCTCTCCCTTTCTCTCTCCCTTTCTCTTCTCTCCCTTTCTCTCTCCCTTTCTCTCTCCCTTTCTCTCTCCCTTTCTCTCCTCCCTTTCTCTCTCCCTTTCTCTCTCCCTTTCTCTCTCCCTTTCTCTCTCCCTTTCTCTCTCCCTTTCTCTCTCCCTTTCTCTCTCCCTTTCTCTCTCCCTTTCTCTCTCCCTTTCTCTCTCCCTTTCTCTCTCCCTTTCTCTCTCCCCTTTCTCTCTCCCTTTCTCTCTCCCTTTCTCTCTCCCTTTCTCTCTCCCTTTCTCTCTCCTTTCTCTCTCCCTTTCTCCCATCTCTCTTCTCTTTCTCCCTTCTCTCTCCCTTTCTCCCTTCTCTCCCTTTCTCTCCCTTCTCTCCCTTTCTCCCTTTCTCACCCTTTCTCCTTTCTCCCTTTCTCCCTTTCTCCCTTTCTCCTTTCTCCCTTTCTCCCTTTCTCCCTTTCTCTCCCTTTCTCTCTCCCTTTCTCTCCCTTTCTCTCCCTTTCTCTCCCTTTCTCTCTCCTTTCTCTCCCTTTCTCTCCCTTTTCTCTCCCTTTCTCTCCCTTTCTCTCCCTTTCTCTCTCCCTTTCTCTCCCTTTCTCTCCCTTTCTCTCCCTTTCTCTCCCTTTCTCTCCTTTCTCTCCCTTTCTCTCCCTTTCTCTCTCTCTCTCTTTCTCTCTCACTCTTTCTCTCTCTCCTCTTTCTCTCTCTCTTCTCTCTCTCTCTTTCTCTCTCTCTCTTTCTCCTCTCTCTTTCTCTCTCTCTTTCTCTCTCTCTTCTTCTCTCTCTCTTTCCCTCTCTCTTTCCCTCTCCCTCTCCCTCTCCCTCTCCCTCTCCCTCTCCCTCTCCCTCTCCCTCTCCCTCTCCCTCTCCCTCTCCCTCTCCCTCTCCCTCTCCCTCTCCTCTCCTCCCTCTCCCTCTCCCTCTCCCTCTCCCTTCCCTTCCCTCCCTTCCCTTCCCTTTTTTTTTCTTTTAAATCCGTTGGCTTTGTTATGCCAGATCATTACTAGCTTTACTTTCTACTGCATTTTATCATAATGCTCTTGGAGTATAAATAAATTCTGGTATGCTAAACCTAATAGCAATTAAACTGGAAGTGTTTGTGGTTTCATCACTGTGAACTTTGCAGAAATGTTTCCATGACACCTCCATGCTAGTTAAGGCAACCAGAGGTGATCAACAGTTTATATATTTTTTTTTTTCACTTGCAAGAATGGAATTTGTGTTGACAGTTCTGGCCTTTAATGCACTTTTGTGCTGTGTGACAAGTATTTGTTTACTAGATCATATGCTGTTAACTGTCAGGCCGAGATAGAAGTGACTGCTTTTGATAAAAGGGCTGCATTACATCTCTGAGTCTGCGAAGCTCTTGTACTTTAATTACTCCCATCAGTACAAAAGTATCCATTTGCTTCAATACACTTAAAAATTAGACTTATTAGTTCCAAAGCATTAATGGTGAGTTAATTTTTTCCTTTACATTTTTTGGAAAACAATGATCTAAAAGCTGCTTTGTTGTTTTAAAATTAAACAATTGTATTTACAGTGATAGAAATCACATTTCATGGTATGGGGTGAATCATAAGTGCCTGTAATTATTTGTGCTATGAATTAGAATTTCTGGCCCTGTGTTCATATTTAGCTGATGAAGGCTGTCATGCTGGAAACTAAAATGCTAGTTATGGACTCTCTTAAGAAGAACATAATTTAAGTAGAGGTGTTTTGTCTCTCACAAGCTTAAAAAACCCAAGTGTACTCAAGATACGACTGAAATAACCTCTGGAGTGTAACATAATAGTAGTACAGGTAGACTGCTGTGTGTGGTACATGTCCATCAGACAGTTAGAAAGCTTTCAGAATGAAAGTATTAGATTTTTTTCTTATGAGATATTTCTCTTCATGGAGCACTTTCTAGGTAGAACACCTGAAAATAAACGGATGAGTTATTATGTGATCTGTTAATCAGCTTATAACTGCTACTACAGCAAGTTCATCCACTACCAGCAGTAAGTTTGAAAGGCATTACCTGTACCGACTTGAACAACTTGCTTTTGTTATGTGTCTGTTCATTGTCAGGCTAATGGACCAGTATCTGCTTGACTCTTGAGTGTGTGTGTGTAGCAAAGGATCATTTGTTTTTTGTTTTTTAAAAATGTAAATATTTGGAAGGTACATACATTCTAAAAGTCTGTTTCAGAACAAAGGACTAAATATTTTGTCATAATAAATACCTTGGTTTTGGGGGAGAGTAATATTTAGTAATACTCATGTATATTCAAGTATGGGATGTGATACTTGTTGCGTGTCTTGCATGTGAAGACATCATTTACTATTCAGGACTCCAGTCTTTTGGACATGTAATTCATTTTAGTAATTACTTGCAGAATGTTTATTATTTCAAGTAATGATACCATCACTTTTTTAAGCCACTGAGTCACTCTTGAGTGAACTGTTTAAACTAATAGGGGTTGAAACTCTGTAAATTAAGATTCTGTGCTGGTTTGTATGTAGATGCCATTGCTTTTGCACAATGTATGTGTCTGTTGAGTCAGGAGTTGCTTATATGGTGGTTGGTAGTTGGTGACAGCTGGGAAGGGAAATGAAAGTGTTGAAGTTAGATGCCTAAATTCCTCAAGCTTCAAACTGTAGACAGAGTACTTTTCTCTACACTGTTGATGTAAGATGCTACCATTACTGTAATTTACTGTAATGTACCATTACTTGCTTCATCTTGGGGGGTTTTCTGTGCCTTCCTTTGTGTAGGAAAGCTGGAATATTAAGGAGAAACTTCCCAGAGAAGAAGGGGATGAACAAAGCTACCTGTATGTGCACTATCTCTAATCCCTAACCAGTTTTATCTGGAGGGCTTGGGCTGTAGTGAGGTATATGCAGTGAACATGGCTACTGTCCACCAACACCCTTCAAACTCTTTCTTTGGTCACTTTGAAAGTAATTAGATATAAATTTATACAAGTTTCATTTCAGATCAGCTTGTTACTTCAGATCTGCTTTAGGTAACAGCTAAACAACCTATGCTAAATCAGTTTCTCTGAATACATAGGTATATGCAGAATCCGAAAACTCAGTTTACAGCATTCTCTTGTAGATAAAAATATGTGGCTTATTAGTACTATATTAAAATATATTCATTCTAAGAGGTAGGCTTTATTTTCTTGGTGGTCACTTGGTTGTGAAAGATTGTGTAGTACTTAAGCATTTAATAGAAATAAACACTGTGTCCTTGTTTCCCAAAGTTAGTGTTTATAAACAGTAGTCTGTTATCACTTCTGAGATAATATTATGTAATCTGTGGTTGTTTTTTGTAACTATCATGTAAAGTAGACGCTACCTAAATCTGAACTGTAACTCTAGGGACATGACACAAGACAGTATTGAGGATAGGCATGAACTGGGAGGGACAAGCAGGCTATAACCCTAACAGGTTTTTTTCCCCAGGAAAAATGAATTTGTGTTGGAACAGCAACAGAGATGGGCTGCGAGGGTGATCAGGAAATGGAAAGCTTATCTTGCAAGATGAGACTAAGAAAGTGTGACATGTTTGGCTTAATGAAACAAAAACTGAGAGGATGTAATTTCTCTTTCATATTTCTAAGTGTGTTAGGGAAAGGCAGAGAAGTTGTCAGGGAGGGAGAAGAGCTGTTTAAGCTAAGGGACACTGTTAGAACAAGTACAAATGAGTGGAACTAGCCCTGGATAAATTTGGGCTGGAAGAGAGAGCATTCAAGACAGCTGAGCATTCAAGTAGTGTGGAGGGAACAGGAGATTTCAAAGAGGGGGTCTTATCAGCAAAATTGGCATGATACAGTTGCTTTAAACAGCAAAAGGTGGCACATGGTGACTCAGATTGTTCATTCCAATCCTATGCCTATCTTTTTGCCTAACTAGATCTGTAAAACCCCCATGCTTGCTTGTTGCAGAGTACTGTGAAAACTTGTAGATGGAATCTAAGAGGAGCTTTTTAAAATTATTTTGTTTGTTTCAATTCCAGTACATGTTTAATTCTTGGGTAGATTACTCGGTCTGTTTTCAGATAAAGTGCCTTCTTAGTGTTACTGACAATAATATCCTGGGACTTTTTAAACTAATTTTTTCTTGATTGTTTTATATGTATGGGAGTACTGCCTTTAAATTTCTCCTTTGACTCAATCTTGCTGTAGTTAGTTACAAGCTTTAACAAAGCTAAGTAGCTTCCTTTTTTCCCCCCTTCGTATTGTCCATGTAACGGGGAGGATAAGGTGATTATCACCATATTCTTGACAGTTTATTGTGTAACCAATCTGTACATTTATTTAATCCATTCAAGCCTTCATTTCTAGTCCCTTATTTTATAATAACTTCCTGACAGTACTTTTTTAAAAAGTTTGTCAGTACTTTGAGGTACTCAAAATTGAACACAAGTTACTCATAGTAATTGCTGTGGGAACACCACATCAGGGGTAGAAATGCTTTTGAGTAAGTTTTCCTTCTCTTAGTAGCCAAAGAAGTCTGGTGGCAAAAGGATATCAGCTCCTCATCTGAGGCCACCTCACCACTGTGGTCTCACATTTAGAAGCTATCTCTTCTTGATGTGAGGAGATCCTGGAGACTTAAGAGAGAAGCATATCCAGACATGCACTTAATCAATTTTGTTTTCTTGTCCTCTCTATTTCTGGAAAAAATACATATATATATTCCTACCTCAAAGCCTGTCAGTCTACCACCCAGTACTGATAAGTCATCTTCTGTGCCAGATATCCAGATGGCACCGTTGTGCTTCCATCTTTAAAACATGCTTGTTTGTATCCCTTCAGTGAAGTCTCAGGAAAAAATGACAGATCACTTTCCCACATCTTCTCTCCCGACCTTCTAGGGCTCAGAGGCTCTAAAACATTGTCCCCAAAGATTTCTCAGAGATTGCTTTTTACCTAGGGCTTTGCTAATTTTAAAAGGAAGTTCCTTCATGTTTCCTGTTCATGAGACTCTGGTAAAATGGACTTCAAAATCTCCTTGAATCTGCTTCAGAAACTGAATTCATGTGCAGTGTGCTGAATATTCTTACAACCTGTCAGTTGTTCAGGCTGCACTTCTAGTTGTGCAGTACTCAGTTACTGGACTGTACTTCTTCCTTGCAAAGTCCTGATAGGCTCTCCTGGGAATATAAGGCAGCAGTATAATGCATCATACTAAACTGTGCCACCGAAACAAACTGGGCATGCATATGAGACTGGAATGCAACCTAGGAAGATACTTCATAAGTCTAAGGGCATTAAGTATTACTACGTAATTAGGTGGTATTACAGATCAGCTATTACTACTCAGCAGTGCCTTTTGTAAAGTGCCCTTTCATGTCCCATCTAGATCTCTTTCTTCCAAAGTAAAAATATTTTCTTCTTCTCCACTTGGATGAACAGCATTTGAGGGATCATGGTTTAAAGATCTCTTCATCAGTGGCTTGGAGCTCAAGTCAGCATGCTTCTGACAAGTTCTATTCCCATTCCTCATGGTCATCACATTCATGTGCAAATGAGAAACTCTGTCAGATGTGCTGTAGCACCTGGCAAGCTCCTGTGAGTTCTCATTCTCTTTTCTAGGAAGTAGTTGCATTCTGCAAATGGTAGAGTGGTGTACAAGGTGTTGGAACAAGGTGTCGGTAGCACCTTGGGTTGTCCTAATCATATTGCCAAACAAACCGAGCCACTTCAGCCTGAGGCACCACGTTTGACATCCCTGGAAGAAGCTTTTTAGTGATTTTCAGAGATTTAATTCAGACAATATCAAAAAGTTTGGACCTTTTGACTAAGCATCCTCAGAAGTGTTTCTGGAAGAGCATTACAAAGGTTGGTCAACTTTAGCAACTCTAATTGTGTTACTATACTTTAGGTCTATGTCAGTGAAAATGCAAAAGAAACCTTCAAAAAGTAGTCCAAGACAGTATCTGTTTTGACCTACATAGGGCATTTCAGAATGCTGATTTGTTATCCTGTTGTTATGGTACCTTGTTAGGGGATTTATATTCCCAGTAACATGGGGATTTTTATGCAAATGCAGTAATAGGGCACTTTCCATTGCCTCTTTATCTATTTGACTAAGACTTCCCTTTCCTCTTTTTACCTTGCCCATTATTCATTCCTTAATGTGTTGTTTGTCAGAGTGAATGCTTTTAAAGTTAAACCACTTTATAAAACATGTATCATACAAAAAATTATTTTACAGACTTTTTTACTCAACAATCTTATTTTATTCCAAGGATGTCATACATGCCAACCATGGCTGATTTGTTGAAATTTTTGCTATTGGAAAGGTAGGCACTGTAGTACACAAAGCCATACTGTTTAAGTAATTTTGGAATTTACCCAGCAATGTGAGCTTGCTCTTAAAAAGAACCTGTGTACAGTCATATATATATATATGTAGTAGTATTTGAAAAGGAGTACTTTGACTGATTAAAACCTTCCTTGTATAGTAGTTTTAGGAGTCTCACAGAATTTTTAAATACATATTGATGAGTAGATGATAAACACAGATTTATTTATGTTATAAACATATTTGCTTGTAGGCTTAATGTGGTTACTGTGGCCATTCTATCAGGGATGTTAAATCCTTGTTTCTTCAATTGAGTATTAAATTCTTGACCCCTTGATAGTCCTGAGTAACTTGGTCTGATGTCACTGTTGGGCCTACTGTGGGCGGGATTGGACTAAAGACCTCCTGAGGTCCCTGCTAATCTCAGCCATTCTGTGATTCTGACTGACTGGGTACTGCCCAAAGCTCCTTGACTTGCTAGCTTGAGAACTTGAGTAATGTTTTAACACAGACAGTATAAGTATTTTCTTTATGCTTCTTCCTATTAGTTATATATGTTATTTTAACCTGCTAGCAAATGGTCTCCATCTTTTCTGAATGGACAGTTTGCAGATTTCTTCCTTCTTTAACATTCTAGACTTAGGTTATCTTTCTCTGTGTTTCATTTTATTTCTATAAAGCAAAGTTAGTTGTGTAGCATGAGTGTGATATTGTTATTTTTTTCTTGTAATATTTTTATAATCCTCGTTGAGGAACTCGATGATTCATTCAACTGTGTAAATTACCTAATTGTGTGGTAGGCATGTGGGTTTAGTGAAGTCCATTTCTCTATATGTTTACTTATTTCATGGCAGGGGGGAAAAAAAGTGCAAAAGAATGCTGGGATGGTCTTGTAGCTGATGCATCTTATATATAATTTTATTTGTTTTGTGGGACTCCAAACTGATCTTAATTTGTCTAACATGAGATTATGATACATCTTATGAAAGGGGCAGGAATTACTTGGAAAATTTAGTCTGTAAAGCCGGGGGGACCATTGTGATCTTCAGCATAACAGTAGCTATAGAACTTCTTGAATTAATTTCCATTTGAAGTAGAGCATATCTTTTTGGGGAAAAAAAATCAACACTGTTTTAAAATACTCCTGGTGATGGAGAGCCCATGACAGCCCTTGGTAACTTGCTCCACTGGTAATTATCCTCACTACTGAAAATTATTTTTGGTCGAAACTTGTCCAACTTCAAATCCCTCATTAAAACTCTCCCTTGCTGTGTTGCCTACAGAAAATGTGACAATGGATGGGCTGCAGATGGGAGGGCTCCTGCCTTTCCTGCTGACCTGTATTGTTTCCTTGTTTCCTCCCACTCTCCCTCTGAATCCACCTGTTTTGTCTTGTGTCATATGTTTAGGTTTTCAGCTTTCCCATTCAGGAATTACCTATATGTTGTGTTTATACAGCATGGAGTAGAGCAGGGTCTTAGACCCTGGCAGGTGCTCCTTGCTGATGAGTGTGTCATGAGGGCATAGAGGTTTAAAAGGAGTTTGAACTATTGTTGTCCTGCGTTAACAGCTTTCAAGCCTGTAAAGAACTACTGTAATCTTTGGGTATGACTTCCTTTGTGGTGAGGACTTCCTCCGTTTCTGCTTTAAGACCAATAAAGATTGGAGTAAGTCATACTTCTTAGAAAAACAGCTGTTCTGAATGGAGGGAGGGTAAAGGGAGGGAAAACATCCAGTGGTGGAAGATCCTTTGTAGCCCTCAGTAGCCTGCTGTAGTGGTTAGCAATTCAGTGTTAGGTCCTTGTCCCTAAATTCTCATATGAATTTGTCTTGCTTCAGCTTTCCAGGATGTTATTATACCTCCCTTAGAGAAGGAGAGGGAGGAATGAAACAGCATTGTTAAGCTTCTGCCCTGCGTTTGGGTACTTAGAGCCTGTGGTTGAATCATCCTATAATCTTCTCTTTGGTAAACAGATGTACTTTTTCACTGCCAGGCCTGTTTTTCAGTCATTTAATGATACTTAAGGTGTGTTCTGTGAATCCTCCCCATTTGAGCAGTGTCCCATTTGAATTGTGGCTATCAGACTAGTGATGCTGTTTTGGTAGGAGTGACTCCAGTGTCAAGTGCTCAGGTAGCATTGCTTCTCAGTTAGATTTCCTTAGTTATACATTCAGAGATTACGTTAGTCCTTTGACCATGCTAGTTCATATTAATGCTGATTAATCACCATAATTCTTTCACGGTTACTCTTTCACAGGAGGGTGTTTCCCATCCTGTGAAACATTATTTGTTGCTACGTATAGCATACATACACATATTTTTCTCCTTGTAATTGATGTTGCTTTTTCCAGATAATAAATGTGGTGTAGATACACTCTGGTGTAGATACACTCAGCTGCTCGTTTTTTGCCATTTGTTCATTCTTTGTTTCTTTGCTGTGCTCCCCACCTCCCCCAATTTCCTGATAAATTTGTCTTCCATGTTCAAATAATGCTTCCTGTTCTACCAGTATTTGTTATCCCAAATGGGAGATGAAGTGCAAAGGAGGCATCCATTCCACGTATATAATTTATTTTAATCCCCCGAAGTTTGAAGGTGTCTGAGCACACATGTGGAGTTGAGTGTAGTAATTGTAGGGTTTTATAAAACCATAACTCATTTGGGGAATAAAATTTTTCATTTATGCCTCAACAGCTGCTTGGCTTACTGCATGTCAGAATAGTTGGTTGGGGGAAAAAAGATTTTTCTATCAGGCCTCTGATGATCTTAGGCCAATGGTAGAAAAGAACTTTTAGATTCCGAAGTCCACCAGCAATGTTGCAATTTGCCACAATCTGTCAGTATTTAAATCCGGCAACTGTTTTAGTCCTCTCTCCATCAGCCTTCCATGCTAAGAAAATGATATGGTTTAAAGATTTCATGAAGGCTTCATTGTAAGCTGGGATTCTGGGTTAGTGGCTTGGCTTTCCCAGCACTGGTGATAGTCATATGATTGAAATTGGGAAGTTTCTCTCTTCCTTGAGTCTTCATTCTCAAATACTAATGGTCCTGGAGGTAAGGTAACTGGTAGGGTAATGCCTTATATTTTCACTGATTTCCATGTCTTTGCCATGTTATACCCATCATGACCGTGGATACAGACTTCAGGAACAGCAGTATCATGACATCACTGTCTTGTCTACTTGTCATCTTCTCCAGGTAGAAATCTTCTCCCTGTCCTCAACTTAAATCCTGTCCTCTGCTTAGCTTCTCTCATGATTTATAAAAAAGGATTCTTGTGCATGCCCTGAGGAGCAGTTGAGAAGCAGAACTGTGATCTAGTACAAGAAATCTGAGACAGGGCGTCCAGTAGAAGACATGGGAGAGAGAAGAAGCAGAATAAGTGATACGTGGAATCTGTTTTCTCTCAAAGCTGTTTCTGAAACCAGTCCTGGCTGGGCTCAGCTCCAGAAAGGTACAAAGCCCTGTGCTGTGCGGTAGAAGGTGAGAAGGACCCAAACTGTTGGGCAGTCCCAAGATCCCTGATGTCTGGCTGTGGTTCTCATGGCAAGGATCTCTAGAGGATTATGGGCCTGTGGTGGAAGGCAATTAAAGAGAACCAAAATTAGGCTAGATTGACAGACATGTGGCTCATTGAAAAGCACAGATAACCCAGAAGAGTAGAAAATATAGGCAGAAAGGGAAGCTGTCTTCTCTGAAATGTAACAAGTATAAAGAGAAGCTTGCTTGTTTAACGCTGTGGCTTTTCTTTCCAGTTAATTGGATTGATAAAGGAATGTAGCAAAAACCTTTCTACCTTTTCCCGTTATTTTAGCAGCATCTCATTTCCTGCCCACATTTAATACCAACTCAAGTAAAACCAAGTCTTTGTTTTAGAAGATTATTTTCATGTTTATTTTGAAAAAAGAAAAAATCAGTGAAGCGTTTTATAGCAGTAATTCTTCTTCTGTATTTTCTGGTAGTTAGTGCTTATTAATTTTCAAAACTGGAGGTCCATGGAACAAAAAGAGAAATTGGAGGCTCTTTTGTCTGTTTTCCGTTCTTTCTTTTCTTTGTAGGCCTGTACGCCTAGCAGGTAGTCTGCAAGAGCTCTGTAGGAAACTTTGGAGGGAAAACTGTATTAGCTGGACATGCCATTACAGGATTTAGAAGCATGGTCTTTAGAGAACTGAGACCCATATTAATGCTGATGTTTACTCTGGTTTCTTCATCAGCAGAGCCCCTCTCCAGTGGGAAGTCTGCAGGGTTACTTGTTACAATGCTGAACCCTTTCAACACAAATACGCACCTTGTATTTTCTCTACTGGCTGCTACAATGGGATTTCCAAACTGCTGTTTGACACTTACAGATCACAGTTTGCAGATACCCATTTGAAAAAGCTGTCCGGTGTTGTTATTACAAAAATTTTGGTGTGTTAAAAATTGTACGGTAGAGAGATACACAAAATTTCATGAATACTAACTATAGATCTAAGAACTCATTGTATTGCTTCTTTTCCAATAATAACTGCCTCGTACACTTGGTCTAATTCAAGTGAAGGAGTTGCAGAAGTTCTGGATAGCTTTAATGGAGTGCTTCAGAGCTTGTTTACCAGATCTTGGTTAAAAAGCGTATCATTTAAACATAAATGATGGCATGTTACCATTTTCCACTGGAAGATTTACCAAACTGCTCAGGATAGCTGACAGAAGTGACGGGTGGCAAAAGAGACATGCTTAGTTGCCTCATGTGATGGTGGTGTTGTACTGTGATGTATTGGCTTAAAAATTCTGTAGTGTCTTACACATATAATAGGAAGTAACCTTTAGCATGTCAAATTAAGAAAAAAAAAATTCTATAATAACAGGGTTGCAGAAGATTTGTAGGGAGTTTTTTTTAATCATGGATATTTCATATCTTCCACGTCTAATTCGTCTTGCTTTCTAAGAATGCTTAATTAGTATTGTACTCATGCTAATTTGAAACAATGATGATTGCAGTTCACTGAAATTATGTGTTCTACTTAATTGAACTTGACCAGCATTACTTAGAAATGACTCAATACTGCATATGGTATATTCTATCCATGAAACTTTTTATTTTAAACAGTTTGAGACAGGTCTGATTATTTTGTATTTCTGTTTCTGTATATCTGTGGTACTGAATTTTAAGATAACCTTGTAGTTCAAAGAGTGCATACGGTAAACTTCCGTTACAGATCTCTCCTGTTTCGGTAGATACTGGTTTCTGATACGTAATATTCCTACAGAAACACAATGTGGACTGCTTGTTTCCAAAGCTTTTCATGACTTTCAGCACAGAAACTCTTTATCTCCAGTATCCACAAATATCATCTTTGTGTGTTACTAGACTTCAAATTGCATTAAAAATGGTTCATACTTTGGTGCCGGCCACTCCAGGAGGTGTACCCTAGTGCTGGGAAGCCCATCCCAGCACCAGGGGCGGGACTCGGGACTGGGAGGACAGCCTGCAGCGAGGGTGTTCTCTCTGGCCAGTGGTCATGGGCACTGCAGCAGGGACAGGCACTGGAGGGTTGGCGCAGTTGGTGGGTTGGGAGATGTTGGCAGTACTGACTGTGTGGGACTGACTGCAGTGACCTCTCCTAAAGGGGCTTTTGCTTCCTTCCCACATTCCTGTCCTCTGCTTGTGCAGGCAGAGCTCGGGGCATCTAGAGAGCAGCCAGGGAAAGGGAGTTGCACTTTCATCGAGGGAAAGCGGTGTGTAGCCGTTGCTCAGGAGCTTCTGCACCTCTCCAGCCTGAAGGAAAGCTGAAATAAAGACAAAAGAAGTCTGGGCTGCAGGCAGAACCATTTTTTTGTACAGGCTGTAATATTTAGCAGTGCTTTGAAGGTTAGGTTTATTATTTGAGGAAGAGATAAAATTGTATTTGGGAGTTGCAGGAATACCAATTTATATTTAGGAATGCAAAATACTCATTTTGGCCCTCCACTAAAACTTTCTGTGCCTGTGTGTGAAATAAAATCACATTTTCTTACCATGCAGTTTGGATGAAACTTTGTTGAAGTAGCTCTACCAAAATTATGAAGTTATATGCTAAGGAGAATAATTATTTTAAAGCATTTAAAATGTTTGGAATTTCAATATGCTGCATATACATTTTGGTTATGAAATGCAAAAAACTTCATAATACTGAAAATGTTTTTATTTGGAAACATGGAACTTCTATACTGACTTTTAAAACATATTGAGTTATTAATCAAAAAATGTTAATTCTGTAAGTAATTCCACTTGCATTTGGAAAAATCCTGTTTTTTCAAACTTTATTAATTTAAAGAAGCATGTTTATATATAAGAGAAGGTTTTACAAGATGGGCTAACAGTGTTGCAGATTAAAAATACAGGAGATGTGTTTTCCTCTTACTGTTATGTGTGATTTGTTTTGAGGGCATGGAGAAGGGAACCCTGAACTGCAGGTTCCTTAATTCTTGATACCAAGACAAGAACGTACTGCCCGAGAAAGTTCCAAAAATCATGAAGATCTCCAAATAACAAATCTCTGATATCCATGAGAGTAACCTGCAATTTAAAAGTGATAGAGAAGTAATGCAAAATCAGGCCTCTTGTAATGAATTATTTATGTGGTCTAATTTAGCTATATCTTTACCACTATGATTGAATTGAGAGACTTTTACCTTTAACTAGCACTATTTCCTAACATGATAACATCAACTATAATGAGCCAGCATTACTCTTTTTTGAATTGAATGCAGATTGACATTGCTAAGAGTATGCTGCTGTGCAGGTTTGATTTTTGATTTTTGATTTTTTTTTTAAATAAGGTAATGTCCTAAAACTTTGGTGGTTTTGTTTTTCTGAGAGGAAGCCTTGCAATTTTCTTTATCTCTGGCTTTTAATCCACTAATTTACTTCAAAGTTTTCTACTAGTTTCATTTTGAATAAGAAACGTTTTATGGTTTTGTGTGAGAGCTTCCTCTTAGGCCTCATCATCAAACACCAGTTACGTAGTTGAATTTTAAAAATGAAAGCAATGTGAGAGAAGTGTTTATGTGAAAAAAGGAAATGTGGGGACAAATAAAGTAATGTAATAAACTGTGAAGTTAAAGCCATATGCTTGTGTGATTTGATGTTCAGTTAATGTCTGAAATGAAAATTTTGAATAAATGTCTTGCTACTGTGAAGTGACTAGATATATTCCCTGTTATGGCAGATATATTCCCTGCTATGGCATTTCATAATGTCCTTTACCTGCATCCATGTGGTAAGCATATTTATATATTATCAAATATTATTTGAGAAATCTGTTTCAAATTTGTATATATCTCCTTTATAAAGGCTTTTGCTTGAGTTACCAGTGTTTCAATTTGTATTGATCTGGTTGATACAGAAATCTCTTCAGAAGCACTTTGCATTATTGAGGCAAAAAGCGTACTAACGATGCAACAGTGATTTGTCATTCTTCTTGCCCTATGGTAAGAAAAGGTCTTCCTATTTGCCCTCTCAAAATCTTCTTTTTTTCACTCATAAGTGTGTGTAAGATACTCATACCTTGACAGTATTGTGTGATGGTTGATCATATCTGGATCACCTGTCTTATTCCTGCACCAAGAGGGTGTGGGGGACCATGGTGACTAGTCCTCCTTCAAGAACCTACTTAAGTGGTCACAGACTATATTAGGGTTCCCCTTAATTAAAGAGGTAGAAACATGATAAAGCCTGATGCATGGACATGTTGCATGAAGAGTGCCCCCGTTGAGGTAATTTTAGAGCCAGACATTCTGCTCCAGCCTACTCTCCTTCTGCCACCAGGAGGACTTGGCAAGAAACAGCAGGCTCCAGGGAATGTGGACTTGCTCTGCATCCCTCTTAACTCCTCATCCCTGGAAGCAGTTGCTGTATTCAGGAAGGATGAATCTTCGCGATTCAGTGACCGGGGTCTTTAGACCTTGATGGGAGTGAGGAAGAAAGTATGTTCATTTGCTTTGTCACAGTTTCATCTTGTAAATCAGACTGTTGGAGAAGATTTCACCTGTATTCTTGCTAGTCTCTGTAACTACTATAGAATCTTCTGGTCAATCAGTGGTGTCCATTCTTCTGATGAGAAGTTCATCTTGGCTCCAGACATCTGCCAGGGACCTCCTATTAGATGTTTCCTCTTTCTTCAGTTCTTGGACAAGTGGGAGTTCCATACTCCTGCAAAGTTGTGAGGGACACCCATTCCTAGATTATGTCTCCATGTATCCTAAGAAAGCTGTGTTTTGCCAGGAACAAGGTTCCAAATGATCCCCATACCCTCTTCAGAGAGTCTGCTCCAGATGGCAATTTGAACAGCCTAAACTATGACTGAGATCGTAGACAACTCTAGATACTAACTCTGTTAGGTCATGGTATTAGGCAGACAGCAGGACTGATGCTGTCCCAGGATCTTATGCTTTTCTTTGCCATCTGCTGCCTTAATAGGTATTTCCACTCTTTTTTTGTTGCCAGGTGGACAGGTTTTCTACCATCTTGGTATAAGATAACATCAGATGTTTGGGTACCAGACATAATGAACAATGACTGTGTGATGCAGCTCACCATGTTTCCCCACTTCTGTGTCCTTTTTCAGACACCCTTTTCATGAAAACGTGCCTTATCTGTGGATGGATTTTGCTTTCCATCACGGGTACCTTACAGCCAGTTGCAGCACACCCCAGTAGAGTGGATTATACAGAGGTTGTTTCTTGCCAAGAGGAAGGGTGTTTTGGCACCCTATTCCTATGTCTGAAATTCATTGTGGATTTATGTAGCATTTGTCTGGCTGTTCAGTAGGTGGTCTGTAACTTTTTAGTATTGTAGGTGCATATTTTCGTATAGTTATAAATCTGACCCCTTGTCAATAATTTATTTTCTGCTCAAGATGACAACTGTGTTCATTTCAGGGTCTTTCCATGTGTCCTGTCTGTAACCCTTGAAGTTTTCATTATGGTGGTGGCAGTCATTGCTGTTAACTTCTTGTGTCTCTGTGTGCCTTTTTTCATTTACTTTTACAATTGTTTGCTTGATAAAGAGTGCCACGAAGGTACAAAACTTGAATCTCTGCAAATGACTCAGTCTCTTTTCAAGCATCTGTGTCCCAAGGTGAACACTTGAATCAAAAATTATATTACTGCAAATCCTTGGGATCACTGAAGAAACTATTAACTCTCAATTTGTGAGAGCTCTTTTGTCTGTGAACAGATCCTAGTCTGTGCTTTCCTTTTCTGACAATACACTTCCCAGCTAACCTCTGTGATGCCTTGTGCCACACGTCACCTAACACTAAGTATGTCTCCCCTCTGTGTGCTCTCCTACTTTGTATCCTCTCAGCTGGCGAGCTACCATTTCTCAAAATACAGGAAACTTTTGCTATGGGGACAGTATTGGGCCATAGGACAATACTCCTCCAGTTCCTCCCCCAGTCAGATAGTGATGCCTGGCAAATCCTGTTTGGCCTGGGGATCCCATAGGATAAATTTCATCATCAAAGGGATGAGGTCTGTGCAGGAGCATGAGCCTCATGTTACTTGTTTTGGAACTCAGAGTGCCTCTGAAATGGATCTGCATGAGATTTCCAGGCTCTGGAGATTGTCAAAGGATGGAGTGCCCAAGCAGAAATGTGCAACATCTTCTCTATTCCATGAAGGCCCTATACAGCTGGTCGTAGAGAAAAGGATCAGCTGTTCTCCCTAATCTTCTAGTTGTCTGTCATTTCCATCAAACAGAGTTACATTTCTTGAGGATGTGCATGAGATCTGTTCTGGTTACCTCATCTGCATCCTTCCAAGGGGAATTCAGCCTAGCATAAATCCGTTTTACTTCCCGCACTGGCAGGAGGTGCTCATGTTTCTGCTGAAGATGAGGTCAGGATGCAGGCTCTCTCACAGCGCATTCTTGGTACCATGCTCAGGTAGGCTCTTGGAAGGATTTCATCCAGTTGCTGCACTGCTAGGAATTCTGGCCATAAGAAGTCTGAGCAGGGCTCTGGTCATTACAGTTCTCCAGAATATTTAGGACTGTTATAATGGCTGGATTTTCTTCATTTTGTGGTGAAGACCTGAAAGATCTCTGCTGTTTCTTGTAACTGTTGCCCACAGATTAGTCTCTCTGGCTTTTGCCACATTCCTAAAATACTCCACTGTCACTGTGTGGGCGGTGAAGACTTCTGAGAGCTTTGTGAGTGTTTTCTGTGAAGAGTATTACCCTTTACTTCAGTTAGACCAGTCCCTATAAATACTAGAGAGGGGTGTTTGACATTTAGTATGGTTTTTTGTTACCAGTTCCAGTGTCCTCTCCCTTAGTTCTGTAAAAGCCCATCTGTCACCCGTTTCTACTCATGCTCACTGAAAGAGTAAGCCTCTATTTTCTTCCCTTTTCTTTTCCAGGTTCATCAAAGGCTTTTTTAGGCTTATTAAGATATTTGTCCAGTCGCTGGTTTGATTTAAACCTAGCCATGCACAGCCCCACGGGACTGCCTTGTAACCTGTTTAACTGCCCGCTCATAGCTCCACCTTTTCGTGAAGATGCACAAAGAGTAGGATAAGTGCAGATCTGTTTTCCATACACTTTTTTTTGAAAGCTGGGCATGTATAGGAAAAAAAATTCTACGTTTCTTCATTTGTGGCTGCATTTTCTATTAATCTCAGAGTTTTTCCTCCTAAACCTCAGACCTGCAAGTTTCCTTGTCCAGACACTTGATGTCAGGGCAGCACGGGCGAGCACTATGTTTTTGTATTCACAGATTCAGCACCTGAGCATATGTCTTGGCCCTTTTGTTAGCAGGGGAGAGCCTCCATGTCTGTTGCTGAAAACATCTGTTGCTGAAAGCATCAAGTGTTTCTGTACGGTTGCTGCCCTCTTACTGAATAGAGATTGGTGTCAAGATTTGCAGTGAATGGCCAAAGCAGGATCTGATTGGAACTTTCCTGCTGAAGCCCAAATAATTGTTGAGTGACCATGTGGAAATGCATCCACATCTTCATCAGGCATTATGTGACATTATGTCTGAGACACTGATGACTGATGGTGTTCCTGTTTGCCTGGAGGCCTCTGAGGGTCTCTGCTAGGTAATTTATGACAGAGGCTTAACGGCTTGGTGCCATTCACAGTGTGAGCGTACATGTGGACTGTGATTCAACTGAAAAATGTAAAATTTACATACATTATTTTTATTTTTAACATAATAATTATCCTAATCTGCATTTTTTTTTGCCTGGCTTTTCCATCTCCTTCTGGTTTCTTTGAAGTTCTGTATTTATTTGTGGTTGAGAGGGAACTAAAATGCCACTTAGAATGTCCTTCTTGGTACGCTCACTCACTCATCAAAGTAGACCCTCTACCAGTCCTGCAAAGGAGAAAATTTCTCTACTCTCAAGCAAAAAGGTGTTTCTCAGAGTGTGAAAATACCTGTGGATTACACACCATGAAAAATTTCAGTGGCTACTAAGTAACCTTCAGCATTCTCAAAATTATTTTGAAAAACTGTAAAGGCTAGAGGTCCTGTAAGCTTTAATTGTAGAGCACAGCACTGCAGCTCAGTAAGGTGTGGGGTACAGTATGTACCAGCACAATTTCAACCCAGGGTGTCCTTTGATAATTAACAGTGCTGCCATTTCTAGTGGAATCTCTCTGTGTGTCAGCATCAGCACCAAAGAGAAGAGAGAAGAAAGAAAATGTACATAGCCCCTGATGAATATGGCTCTCCCCTGTGAAAAGAGGATGGCAGCAATAAAGAGAGTGTGTGGCAGAATCTCAGTCCTCCCTCCCCTTCCCTTCCCTCTCCGCCTTTCTGTATAGAGTTGTGCAGTTACATTAAGCCTAAAGAAAGACAGTGACTACTATTCCTCTTTACTAAAAATAGCAATGACAGACCATTTCATCCAATTAACAGAATGCTAATGTCTAACATGGATGGAGAAAAGGGACTTCTTGAATCCTTCAACAGGAAATAAATATTCCATCCCTTAAGAGACATCATTCAGTAACAGCTGTCTTTGGACCTCGTGACTTCTTATTCTCAAATCAATTTGTTCTCTACTACCTTCTGTTCAGCTGCTGAGTTTGATCTGCTATTGAGAGATGGTATTTGCTGGCACTTGTGTGTTTTTTCATTGCCACGGTTTTTAGCTGATTTGTTTCTTATGTCAGCATAGGACCATTGCCAGTATTGCTTTGAATGTCCTCAAGAAACAGAGCAGCCATGATTTTCTTAGATGTCATTTATTCTTCTTGAAGGCTTGGTCCTTAAGGTTAGATATAACCTTGGTACTAATGTTAAAATGGCAAATTGGTCATCTGCCAATCATCTCTGTTTGAAATTTAATGCTGATTTTTATTTGGATATTATACATTCTGTTTGCTCAGTTGTAAACTGTATGCCTTTTCATATGGGAGACTGAATTAAGAAGCTAAATAAATTGATGAAATGTTATTGTTGAGCATTGAAATATGGGAGCTTTAAATAAGCAGGCATAGATGTGATGGTTCCACTTGGTAGCTTGATCACATAGCATATAATTAAAATAGTATATGCTTACTGGAGGATATCACAACTCTATTTCATTAAACATTATGTATGTTCTTCTATACAATGAAGAACTGAGTCCAGATTTTTAAAATGCCTGTTAAATTATCATAAAGAAGCAAAACTAATTATCAAATCACAGTAACAACAGAAAGTTATAGACTGAAATTTAAGCAAGCCTTAAGTATATCTTGCTGGATTTTGGAAGTTCATTGGTGACTACAAGAATTATTTCTAGGTAATGTAAAACCTACATTTACAAAGGCAAAGAACGGTAATAAATTGTAGGATCACAGAGTCTAAACCTTTGCTGCCTAAAGTTGTCTGTCTTCCAGTCTAGTAACTGCTCTTTTGAATTCCTTTTGGTTCCTGTGTATGATATTTTGGGGTGTAGCTCTGTGTCTCAGTCATTTGTTCCCTGTAAGAGGTGGACTGGGCTGTGCCTGTCCTGTTGCCCCCAAGCACACCTGGTGCTGCCTCCACACATTGCTTTGTTTCAGTAGTTGTGATAAGTTGTGTCTGTTCCACTCTCATTCAGCTTGCTCTCAACACTAAATATGCTTAATATTAAAATAAATAGTTTTATTCAGAGGGCCTTAACATCACACTTTAGGTAGAAACACAATGTCATGAATACAAGAAAACAGAATTCTGGTTTAAACTGAGCGGCTGAATGTTTCTCCGCTTTTTTTGTCCCTCCTACTTAAATTTCTGAAGTCACGTTTCAGGTGGGTGGGGATTCCATGTTCATAGCAAGTTGTTCTGCAAGGGTTGCCATCCATCCATGAAGCTGGGGTTTCATGAAGTTAAGCAGCTCTGGGAAGTGCCATCAGAGTTCTTGCTTTCTTTTAGCCCTTGCCACCCTTGCTACTGGCATTCAAATGGACAATGGACGCTTACGGAGAAGGGAGGAGGTGAGAGGGGTGAGGCAGGACTCTTCTTCTGGCAAGAAGTGCACCTCTCCTGTGCTTTTATGTTAGCACCTTCCTTCTGTGTAAAGGTCTTTAACATTCATTCATAAAGAATTCCTAGTTGTTACAGTACTCTGGAGACTGACAAAATGATGTGGCAAACATTGTTAAAATTTAGTATAGAATACAAGTCAAACCCTGCTAAAATTCCTGACTGTGCAGCCATGGTCTTTGATTTGATTCCAGCTGTATGTAGACATCCTATGTTGTAAGCTTGAATGCATTAGTTAGCACTGAGGATGACCTTTATAGCTTGGTGTGAACATGCACAATCTTCGTCTTTTTTCCAGCTTTTGCTTGTCTTTCTGCGTCGCTCTTTGTGCCTTGTAAGAAAATAAGTTTCTCTTTTATATTAAAAAGCACCACATTTTTTAATCTCTGTCTCGGTCCCAGTTATTTAAAGAATGTTATGTGCATCACCTTTCAGAATCAGAATGGGACAGTAAAATGAATTCAGTCATTTTGAACAGTTTTATCACATGCTTTTAGGAACTCGTGTAAAATTAAGAGGCATCAGAATGTATGATTTTTTCATTATTTTTTATATTTTTAAAAACCTTAACTGTAGGTTGAAGATACGTATTTTTTTAACTTTACTCCATCTCTGATATGAAGTACAGATTCTTTTTTTTGAGGCATGAAGTTCTTTTAGACTTACATGGGATGTATGAAAGCTGGTGTAAAAATATTTGTAATAACATTTTGAGAACTGGCAACACCACGGTGAATCTCAGTTGTACACATATTATTGGTCTGAACTAAAAAGTTATAAGCTAGTAAAAAATTCATTCTTACAAGAGAAATGGCATATTTTTAGATATTGTTGGCTTATAATAAAATCCCTTGTATCCGTGTAGAGCTTCTTGACATAGCTATAAAATATTTTACATCAGAAGGTCTTTGACTGCTGGGTACTGTGGACAGCAAAAAGGAGAAATTTTAAGGATTTTTGAGAGAGTACTCCCTTGGCATTAAATAACATACCTTACTTTTTCCCAGGTGTTCTTGTGCTCTTGTCTCCTGCAGCTACCTATAAACTCCAGCGCCATAATGCCATCTCAGTTTTCTATTTTTGTTGTAAATCTCTTTGTTCGGTAGGAACCTGTAGTGTTCCTTCATTCTGTTAAACATAATGATAAAGAATATGAACAGAAGGAATGAAAGCAGGAGAGCTATAGCTTGTACCATGTGAAAGCTGCCCTTCTTTTTGAAGGAGATACAAAAGGCGGAGCAACATTTGAAGGACTGGAAACTAGGAAAGAAATAGGAAGAATCATCAGAGGGAGGATCTCAGAGATGCTTCTGTAAATTTAAAATAATGGAATGAAAAATTACATAAGAGAAACCAGAGATCGAGAGAAAGTGGAAAAGTTGAGATTACTGATGAAAAATAATTTAATTTGAATTTTTCAGTAAACTCACTTCAATACAGTCTTAATTTCTGTGCATCAACTCCAATATTTCTTAGATTTCACTAAATCATTTCAGCATACTAAGTTGATAAATATGCTTCATTTTATGTATTTTTATTTGTGCTGTTAGTTTTTTGATGACTTGTGCTGTTCTGAAACAGTTCAGCCAGCAGTCCAGTAAACATGGAAGGGAGCAGGCTGGGAAGGAAGGAGGTCATGAAGGACTGTGCTCAACAAGGAGGTAAACTTCAGCTGCAATAGGACTGTACCTGGAGTCACCCGCAGAGCTGTTGTGCTCAGATCTGCTGTGGAGCTGTCTTGCAGGTAGTTCTTGCAGTTCCAGGATTTCAGACGGTAGACAAGTAAGACTGTCACATGATAGGAGAGATCCTTCAGGATTGTGGTAAGATGAAAGTAGAAACTTGGACTCTTTCCCCATGGCAAAATTTCTCTAATCTTAGATTATCATATAAGGCATTGGAGTTTGCATGTATCACTAATGTCACCATATTGAAGTTTTAATTTGCCATAATGCCTAAATTTGCATAAAAATGTACTTATGCTCGGAACAGTATCTTAACTTTTTTAGATGTTGCATGTCATAGAGAATCCACATCTTCCCAGTACCACAGATAGTACTTTTAATAGTGAACTAACTCAGCTGTCAAGGGGAGAATATAGGTGTTTCTCTGGAGGAACTGTGGATATTTGCTGTGGGTAAAAAATTGGCCTGTCCTTTGCTGTGAGTAGGAAGAATCAAAATGGACTGAATAAACAGTCAGGTTTGAAACCGGGAAATTTCAGCATCAGCAGCAGCTTGATGTGAGTCTAGATCCGGACCTGCAGCCTCCTGCAGATTCTTTGACAATATACAGTATGTAGTGTCCATGTAGGATCTTGGGTTGCACTTGGCAGTATATGCTTTTAGCTTGATAATAAATTATTCTCAAAAGCCACATTTCATAAAGGAGCGTAGTTACATTCAAGGTTTGAGTTGGGAATTCTGTGTAAAAGGTCTCGTGACCTGAAAAACTTTTAAAGCTTACTTTTGAAATCTTGAACAACTGCTTTTCAAGTTGTTCTTGATGACAAAATGCTTAGTCATTGTTAATTTAGAGCTAGGTAGTAGCCTGGAAACCTGTCAATGTCACTAGTGAAACCTGTCTCTGCTACTTTCATAATTTTGTTTTGCCCATCTGTTATCCCCTGAGATCTTTGACCGTTACGACTCAGAAGATAACCTTTAGATAATGTCTACCTGGGAGTCATGCTTGCAGTTTATTAGCAGGACCAAATGGTGCTTAGATCTCCAAATGTGTGCCCAAATGCCGTCTCTCTGCTTAAGTTCCTGCTCTTTTACTTTCAGAAAATGTGAGAGCTTTCTTCCAAAACCTCATTAAAATTAGTTAATAGTTCTCAGTGTTGAGCAGGTGTTTTGATTTGCAGTAGCCATTCCACGCACTAGTGACAAAGTAGACTTACTTATCCCCCCCCCTGTTGTTTGCAGTTTGCTTTAACACAGGCTGAAAGTGAGCATAACAGCAGAGTACGTATAACTGTATGTAAATCTAGTTGGTAAATCCAAGAGCAGTCATTATAATGGGACACACGATAGCTCAGTAAAATGCTCGGGTTTTTTCCTTTTATTGTTCTCTGTTTCCTCCCCACATCTCCTAAGTACATAAACAAACATGTACCTTACAAATCCAGCACTGACTTTCTTTGTGTAAACTGGAGAGAAGTAGTACACAGATTTCAATACTGTTTACTGTGAGACATATCAAGTAGCATTTTGGCTGTAATCCTCAAATTATCCCCTGATCTGCACAGAGCCTGTTAGTTAATGTTGAGAGTTATTGATATTTTATGTGTAGGCTTTTGATAAATAAAGCATTTTGCTGGACATGTGACAGCTATTTCAATTAAGAGTATGCTGTGAAGGCACCTGACTCTCTAGGGACCATCACGTTTTAGCTACAGACCATCATGTCTTAGCTAGGGGCCATCATGCGAATCTGGGCTTGTTTGGCCAGGATTGCAGTAGGTGTTGGAGCTACTGGATAGCCAGTGCTCTGATGACATATACAGGATAGTACACCCAGCATTTCCTGAGAAGCAACTCTGAGCTAGGTCTTGAGAAGAAAAAAGCATGTGTGCTTGAGAAAGTGAATAGGGAACATATGAACGAACTAGAAGTAGGTTCATTGTAAGTAACGAACTGGAGACTGTTTTGGAGTGGAGTTGTACTTTCTGATATCTGATCTCTTCTTATGATACACTGTTGCCATTTTTGAAGAGAAGGGGTTCCCCCTGGTCCCCTGCCCTCAGCCTGCCATCCCCTTCCCTCTCTTCTCACAGTGTGGGCTTGCGACCTCCCTTGGGCTGGATCTGGAGCTCAGTAGACCCTTCTGTGGGTCAAATTAACTCAGCAGAACAGTGGTAAATCAACCTGGTGAAAGCCTGAGTATGCTTTCTGCTATTTCTGTGAATTGAATTGGCCCACAGATGGATCTGAGATCACTGTAGACAGCATAAGGGAAGCGGTGGGGGCCAGTGGCTGATGTGGGAAGGCAGAGAGAGAAGAGGTGGGGAGTATTCTACTACCTTTGTGGTAGTAGTGAGATCTTAAACCTGCTTGCCCAATCTTAAGAAACAATCCTCTGAGCATTGATTGGCCTTAGAGAATCACCTACATCATTGTGAGCAGTCACTGTGTCTCTGAGGTTGGTGTTCTTGTAAAACAGTGAGCAGAGTGGGGGTTGCCCAACTGGGAAATCTCTGAATTGAAAAACCTATTAATAACTGAGTTTGTGGCATAAGAATCGAGAGGTTGTGGTGGCTTACCCAAAGCCAGCATGGCATTCATGTAGATGCAGGCTGGAATGAATCTGAAGAAAGGAGCTTCTGTGTAATTTTACTTGGGTAGCTGAATTTCATATTTATTATAAGTCTTCATGCTTAAAGTATTTAGTGTGCATAGTTTTTTTCTGAGGGGCAACCACGTTATTAGTTCCCTCCGAACCATATTTTTGCTGGCATGCACATCATAGCAAGTCATCAGTGTTTCTGACTCAGCACTTCTCCCATTTCCTGGTGATGATACACCATATGATACTGCAACACCTACCTCATTACATGGCAGCATAATTGCACCCTGTCCCTCCTCTATATGCTAAAATCGCATGCTTGTGTGAGTAGATGCTTCTTTTTCAGAAGTCTATATACGATGCACATCACCATGGTGTCTGAGCAGCTATATTGATGAGGTTGCGAAATTGTCAAAAGATTTGCCAAGTGTTTTAAGCATTTCCTTAAATACTATTCATAAACTACCAAAAGAAAACTTTGTGCTTTCTACATTTAGGAGGGATTTATTTCTATCTGATGTAAATAAGTCACACACATGCACTTATTTTGTCTTTAAATGTCAAGGTATTTTTCTAAAAAAGAACAGCAGGATTTTGTTTTTTAAAAGGGAATTAGGTTGATCAAAATATTTACTTCTGGCTCTTTGTTTTTTGTACTCTCTTTTTTGTTGCAAAATAGCAAATTACATAGATTCTGAAATCAGTACAAGACTGCAGTTTTGATATGAGATCAAATGGCTTCAAAGCTCAGTTTTTCTCTTCATAGCAGTGATAGCATTGAATTGTAAAACTTTTATTTGAGAGAGAAGTTCCACTGAATAGTGTGGTTACAATAAAAATAGTAAACAGTGTGAAGTTTGGGAAGATCTTATTTAAAATTGGTTTATTACTTTAAAATCATATCCCCAAATTGTAGAACCTTGATAACAGCCTCTGTTTTTAAATAAGTCTGTTTTTAGCATAAGAAAGGGATCTTTAAAGAGCCATTGACTTATTTAATTATAGATATTTAATAATAGTATCACCAGAATAATAATATATATATAATGATATCACTAAAATAATAATAATAATATGGTTTGATTCTACCTTTGTGATCCATTCTTAGAAAGGACTTGAGGAGTGCCCTCAGTGTGCAGGACTTGCCTTGACAAGGAGGGCAAAACCACCTTTGTGATGTCTGATTTTGATTTAGCACACTTACTGGGGTGGGAAAAAGAGTAAAAGAAAGAGCAATTGATAAAGTTAGGTATGTATTTTCTTCTAGTTTTTTCAAGTTCAGCAAAGTGTTGTGCAGCGCTTCTCTTTTTTCTTGCATTGTGGAAACTGCTTGACTACCCTGCAGAGTTTAGTATCACTGAATGATGCAGAGGGAAATGGCAAGTCTGGTTCTTCCCCTGAGGAGGCACTAGGATGTGATTTGTGTTTCTGAGGTTTGCTTGGGGCTAAATGATGTTTGGTGCACCTCTGTGAAAAAACTGTTTATGTAGGTAACTGCATCATTGCTGCTGTAAAGTCAAAGTTTTATTTTGGAGTTACCTATGACAGTTAGTCCATTTATTTAGAGGGAGTATAATAAAGGTACATGTAAATAGACACCAGCCATTTATTTAAAATGATCTTTTGGTTTGTAGAGTTTGAATATAATGGAAAATTTCTGTATTATTTTATGCTGTTACTTCCTTGACTTTGTCATCTCTGTTTTCCCCTTGCTGACAGTCCTTAACAGTATACATGCAGATTATAGTTGTGTTCCTCTGCAAGTTTGGAGAATAGCAGAGAAATACACACAAAAATAATTTTGTTGGTGCTAGTAAGAGCACCTTCCATGTATTGATATGCAGTGGAATATGCAGGAATATTGCTTGAAGCTCAAAAATGTGGAGATTTTTTCTTCACAGGTGTTCACTGTCTCAAGTCACGGAAGAGTAGATGTTAAGGTCTGCTCACCTGCAAATACTATGGTTATCATGCAAAGGAGGGAGAGTTCTTGAAACACAAAGAAAACCTGTATTGTGAGGCATTGTAAAGAATATTGAGATACTGTGTAATGTCACGGTAAGCTAAAAATCTGCTTGGAAAACTGTTGTTTAATATCAAGGATGGGGTATTGCTTTTAAAACTTCCAATAGATACCAGAATTTCTGGGGGGCTGTTGGAAAGGAGCATATCCTCACTTTGAAGCTTATTCCTGGTGGGTGCCACGCTGTTGTAAATTTAACTGACCCTAAGAGTATTGGTCTTTGAGAGCATATAAGAATAGGATTTATGGTTCTGAGTTAATAAAATATGCTGATGCCACTGTAAGCCCTATTTAGATAGACACCAGTAATCTCTGTTGAGCAGTATGAAACCGACTGCCTCTAAGTAGTAGAAACCTAATAGTTCACAGCAAGGTTGTACCACATCCAGAGATGAGAAAAACGTGTCTGAAGTCAGAGGAGTTTTAGCTGCATGGTTTTATTTTCTCGTGTAATTGCGTTCTTTCTCTTGCGCTAATATTATACATCATGTTGGGTAAACAAGATACCCAAAGAGCACAAAGGAAAAGGTGCTTTTTAAAGTTCATACCATACCTTATTTTTGCTAGCTTCAGTACAAGGAATAAGATTCTTCTGAATCTACAAGGTGAATCTGAAGTATGTGGAATTGGTGTTAAAGGCGGACTGTGCTGTGCGTTCATAAAAAACCCCCATTCAGTTCAATAATGAGATACATTAAGAAGGCTAAGTTAACGTATCACCACACTGTGTGTTTTGTACAGTATAAAAATGCTGTTGCCAAGTTTTTATCTTTCATGGAAGGAGTTGATAGAATTACGTTTAGAAAGATAACTTTGAATTTGTAATTTTTCTATTGTGTTTGAAATATTTGACATTTAAGTACGTGGTTGTATTTACATATGTTGCATTTTCATTACAGCTAATCCTCTTGAAACTTGGTTGGCAGATGCCTTAAGCAGTTCTGTAAAATTGGGACAGATACAGTATTCTGCAACCTTGGAATCTAGTTGCAAATAAAGAACATTTTATAATTATATTTTTACAGTTTTTAAGATTCTCACTTTTAAAATTTAAAACAGAATTTCTGTGTGTAAACAATAAGGAAATAGACTTTACTAGGGAGATTAATATCTGAAAATTCACTAAGTGGCACCTTATTTTAATATAAAATATTAATCTAGATTTTACATGCTGCAAGCATAAAGATTACCTCTGTATGCTACTTAATATATTAAGTAAACAATCTGTGTGATGAAACCGTTCTGTGTGCATTATGAGTCACGTGTCTTTTTACAAAAGGCAACAGTTTTCAATATTAAGTCTAAATGATTGTTTTATAATGTAAAAGGAAAGTAGAATAAGAAATAATTTCTTTGACAAGTAGTATGTTTTTTTATAGTCCCCAAATACATGGTGTCCATATGTGCTGGGGTTTTGTTTTTTGTTTTGGGGCTTTTAAAAACAAATATTCTCAGCAGTTTTTCACCACCGTTTCCTAGCTTTTGATTTATTCAAACCGTGAAAATTACAGCTAAGTATGACTAAATATGTTTTGTTCTGTAAGTGAAATAGCTAACTGAACAAATACCTTTAAGTTCGCAGAATTCAGTGTTAATAGTCACTGAATTTAAACAGTCCAAAATGCAAGAAAAAAAATAATGTAACTGTGTAAACTTTATGACATATTAAATGTAAAACTTAACCTACAACCTGGAGTTGATTTTATTTTTTTTTTTAAACTCAGATTGCATTACCTTTAGAAGAGTATCCAACAATTCCTTCTCTCCTAAAAAAAAATAAATTCTTGCAATCTACTCCCTCTTGTATTTCATCCTAACAGTGGTTGCATTCATCCATTCAAACATCGGGTACTGCACTACTGCTCCTGAACCAGGACAGCCCTCTCCCTGGCTTCCTGTACAGGGGAGAGCCATAGGCTCTGCTAGGAGCTCTGTGTTAGGTCGCCATTACATCCTGTTTAGATGTTTAAAGGTATGTAGGATGGATCTGATTTTAGTATTGCATAACAGTGAGTAAGGGCGGTCCAAACAATCCAAACGAAACCTGGTTTCTTTGACCAGGCATTTCCAGTTTACTGTTTGGTTCTGGGTCCACTCCTTGTTAATCCTTCTGCCTCTGCTTTTTCATCTTCTTTTAATGTAAAAAGTTCCTCTGAGGTACCTGTTTTACCCGGCAAGAGTGTAATCGTCCTCCAGGTTGCTCACATGATAGATTTGTAATACATGTATTCTTACAAACCTTTCATGCCTTTTTTCTGGTTAAGCTGCTGCTTGGTGGCAGCAATTCACGTTCAAGTGTCCAATGGCTGCGTTGAGCTGGCTCTGTTTTCCTTAGAAAGCTCGCCTCCCTTTTGAAAAGCACAGAATACAGTGGGAGTTTATGCCTGTAAGTTTATATACTAGTTCTTCTGTACATGTGTTTGTCATGCGTTGGCGGTTTGTTTTGGTGGCACTGAGGTCCCAAGTCTCCCGCCCCTCATGGTCTCCTGAAGGAGGGAGGATTCCCCCTACAGTCATGGGGGTCTTTTAAAATCAGGCTTGATGAATGTACTTGTTACTGCTTTGTGAGCCAAACCCCAAGACACAGTATCTGATCCCAAATATGTAATTCATTTAAATACCGCCAAGATAAAAGAGCAGTAGGTCGTGGACAGATAAATGAGCCCTCAGCTCCCGCAGTGGCCATGTTGGGAAGAGCTGTGCTGGTCTTCAGGGAGATGGAGGAAATCTGCCCTCACCCCTAGGTGCCAGCAAGGTGTATAATGCTTATTTCGCCCTTTTTCTCATCTCTGTCACTCTTGGACATCACCTTGGCAGTGTTGTGCAGGAAACTGGCTTGCAGTTTTCTGCCGGGTAGGAGAGGGGCGATTTCCTACCTCAGCCCCTGACCTTCCCCTGGGTGGCTGGGTGGGATGGGCATCCCTGCCATGCGGAGGTGGCCCTGCCCACCTGGGATGCGGCCCCTGCTGGAGCCAAGGGCAGCAGATAACGAGCAGACAATTAAACGGCTTAGTAAAAGAAGACACAGACTTAATGCCGTGTGCTGCTCATCTTCGATTTTCATAAACTCATACATACGATCCAGTGAATCGGGAAGTAGGATGAAGGTTATCGCAATTTTGACGCAAACACTTAAATAGCTAATCTGTTTCTAAATGGTTATGTTTTTGATCTCAAGCCTCTTTACATGGCTGAGCTGCTTTTTTTTATTCTAACTTGACTTTGTTTTATAGGGGAAATATTTCTGATCAGATTGCTTAAGCTCTGAGCTGTCATGTAAATACGTTCTGTCAAGTATATAATACACATTTTAAAATTTGTCTAAATATTTATGCTCTTGAGGGGATCACTGTAGCTCTCAACAGACAGTTGCAACCTAGCGAGTAAATAAATTGTTTTTCTTTTTTTTCAAGTCTGCATTGTTTTTGCAAGATATTGTAACCATTTGAAAGATCACTTGAATCTCACAAAATTTTGCAAGCTAGTTTTGTTATTCACTTGAGAAAAAAGTACCTTCTGCCTTTCAGCAGTGCCTGCAAATATATACGTGCACATATATATATTTAAAATGAAATGCTTCTCCTTCATCTAAAAACTAAAGAACAAAACACGAAGTGAATGAATTTACATGTGCCACCACATCTAAATTTATCATTAGAAATGTTGTGAAGCACGTCTTCTGTTATTTTAAATTTGCTTCCAGTATGTGCTCCATGGATTATTTTTTTCTTATTTTAGTAATTTTCCTGCCTGAATTACAGTGATAAGATCTGTGGTGTTCTGAATCTTTTTTTAAAAAAAAAATTTTAAAGTTCAGTGAAATTCAGTGGAGCAAAGATCAGTAATTTTCATTCATTTTCAAGTAATGAGCTGTATTTTTCCACACTTGTATATGAAGGAAAATTATTAATGCTAAAGTTTAGATAATGTAGCTAGTTTGTAATTAGTAAGAGTTATAATAGCTGTGATTGACATCAGGCACAAGGTTGCCGTAATGTTAAACACCTCAGAAACTGTTTACCAATAAAAAAAGATATCACAGTTTAAACTGGTGGAAGTATGTTTTGGATGCTAGTCTATATAAGTCGTAATAAATTGTATTATCCTTTCTTTTTGCCTTGTACAAATAATAAAGTATATCCAGAGAAAGTAAATCTGTGATTTTAACATCTTTTGACAAGCACATTAGACTGCAGAAAGAGCATCCAAGTTGGGGCTCGGGGCATATGGTGCTACCTTCTGCTAGCATAGCTCCAGAGCAAGTCACTGTGTTCACCAAGGGGTCATATTCAGACTCTCAGGTTCTTTCCTCAGGTCTGGGGAAGAAAACACAGTTCCTCTTCGTACGGAAAAATCAGAACATAAGCCACAAACGTCACTTCCCTGCATACCTTCATTGTGCAGAGAACATAGAGATGCTCTGAAATGCTTTGCTATCAATCGGTTTTTTTGTCAAGGCATTCAAGAGAGGCTTCAGAGAAGTTAAGCTAAACAAAAATTGTGTTGGTTAATAATCCACAATCAAAACAATGCTGTAGCACTGTAAATCCTCGAATTAGCTTATGTAAATATTTATAGGTATTTTTTAATTCTGAAAAGAGATATAATGCTATTTTAAAAGAACAGATGTTTATATCGTAATGTGAAATTGTCAAAGCATTTCAAACTTATGTACGTTCACAGTATTATTTAAATGCTTGTTTCATGAATAAGTAGCAACTCCCACAGACTCACTTTTCACATCTTCCTAGATTGTCTTATTTTATTTAGATTTAAAGACTGGTATTTATAATAGATAATCCAAGTGTTGTGTATCTTGGGAATTCAACATATGGATGGGGATATGGAAGGCATTAGTTATATGAGATTTGTTGACCAGCTTTTAATTCAGATTGTCATTTTTAACACACGGCGGTGCAGATGGTAAAGTTTTGACTGTCCGTCAGAGCCCCAATACCTCAGGGACAGCTGTTGCTGATAAATCTTTTTTACATGCTTTAGGTCAAGATTAGTCAAACCTGTTACAGCACCTGCTTCTACATATGCAAATCTGTTGTTTTGTCATTTCATTAAACAAGGAAAAGTAGTGGTCTCTCGTGGCTGTAAGTAAGCCTGGAACATAGCCCGTACGAAATGAAATCTAGCAAAAACACAACTGTGGTTTCTGCAGTATAGCCATGGGACGCTGCTTCTGTTTGGGGGCTTTGTTTCTGGAAGACTGCCTGTAATTTGGAAGGAGGGTAGAAAGACAAGTATATGTTTGGAGGCGAGAAGAAAAGGGAAGGTGTTTGCTGTCATTGACTGTAGGGTAGTTGTGAAGTTTGACATGCCCAGAAGCTAGTGGGTGCCATGTGGGGCTCCCCTACACTGCATACCTCCGTTTTCATCATCTGGTAAGCCTGCAGCATGATTTCCGGGCACTGGAGCATACAACATGTCTACTTCGGTTTGGAGCTGATTGATCCACGGTACGGAACATGCTTGTGGGATCTTCCCTTGCTATAGAAGAACATAAATGATTGAAATGCCTTCTTAAGAAAGAAAAGTATCATTTGTTTATGTACTTTGGTGCCTAGTAAAAAAAATTCTGTCAAACAGCAGCACGCTGTGAGAGCTGATGGTTTACTGCACAGGGTTACACATGTATGTGGGTTGTGGAAACTTTTAAGCTGTTTATATTTGTTTACTCTATCAGGCATATAGAGAGTTTAAGTCATGGGTAAGAGACTTCTTCATTTATTGCACTTTGCAAGTAGGGCTGTGGCATGTAATAGAAATGGCACTTAAGGACTGTTTTTTTAGCAAACTGACAGAAGATTTTATCCTGCACTGCCATAGATTGCTGTGGGGGAGAAAGGGAAATTGTAAAATTGATGAACAAATGTTGCATGCTGTCATTTTAGATTATATTGTTTCGCCATGAAGTTTTTGCTAATTTTTTTAAAGATACTGTAAAATGCCGCTGTTGTGGAAAGTACCGTAGTAGTGCTGTCAACTGTGTTAATTATTTAATTTCAAGGCTAGTTTGTCAACAGTATCTTAATCAAGTCACCAGCAAAAATGCTTTTTGAACATTTTGTGGAGAAAAAAGAATACCGCCCTGACCTTTCGACCTTGTCAGCTGAGTTTTCTCATTCTGACACTAGGCATTATTTTTGCAAGGGTTGGAAGTTTAACTCTTCAAGGAACCAGATAGCATTTTTATTGGGATATTAATTCTGGTAGGTGTTAATCTCATCAAGATTTGCAGACATTTTCCTTCATAGGCCATTCTGATTTGTAGCTTTTTCTTTTCACAGCAGTATTAAATACCAAACCTTCTCTGATATGGAAGTTCATTAGAGATACGTCTTTGATGGCAGCCCTTTCAGGGCTTCAGTTTCAAATACCTTGATGTAAAGCTTAAGAAGCCATTGTGTTGTAAGCCCTCCTTGATGTGTCTTATTTAGATCTGCATAGTAAATCAAGGAAAGTAAATAACAAGGCAGCAGATGGAAGCATGAAGATAAGGCCAGTGAACAATTGTATTTGTATTTTGTTATGATGTTGACAGGAGCTAAAATTCACTAATCTAGTTCAACTGATCTGCATTTCAAAGAAATCTCATTTAGCAGCAACTTGAAGGTTTGGAGGATAAAGTTCTTTTATTGCAGCTTTTATTGCATTCTTTGCTAATTTATCTGGTCAAGATTTAGCCTTGCTTACTTAAAGCAGCAAGCATGTTACAAGGAGTCTTAAATACTACGAAAGCATTAATGTCTAGACTATGAACTGAAGGTAATTACATATCCATCAGTGAATAGGCTATGTTTAGGAAATACTGTTGTCCAAATGAAAATGCAAGAGAAATGCAGATAAGGTATTTTCCCCTGTTTTCTCATTGAGTGTGTGGGGTTTTTTTAATTTTTTTATTGGGAAAATGAATACATAAGCAAATCTAAAATTATTAAATATAAAAAATAGAATTTCTTGAACTATGAATTCAGTCATGCCATACTTTGCTGCTCTGTTTACAAACTTATAGCTCATATTAAGTTTTCATTTAATGATTACCCTTCTGTATCTATTAAACAAACCTATTAAAAGGCAGACAAGAGTTTAGTAGAATGATGGATCACAATTGTTTTTGTGTGCTCTAAATGATGTAGATAATATATAAGTTATATACTTTGTATTAGTCAACATACAGCCATGTAATCTGAAAAAAATTGATTAATATATTGTACAAATCAAATATAATTAAAAAAAAGAGTGATATAAAGTAGAACATAGGGTGTCCTTTTGGAATTTTAAAAAAGTTATTTAATCTTGAGGCCAAAAACCAGCCTTTTACTTTGATTTACTATTTCACTTTATAATATAAACACTAACAGTAGGCTATTTAGAGAATCGATCACAAGCGCGCGCATACCCATGTACAGATACAACACTAATACAGGAAAGTGTGCCAGACTGGTGTACATCCACTCTAATAATGGGGCCCATTTCTATAAGACATGTAAATCAAAACCAGCAGCTGCTGCATTTTAATGCTGTAGTCCTTGCTGCCCTTCTGCAGCCCATCCTTGTCGTAGAGCCCACACCTGTGCCCTGAGGACTGCACTTCGTCTCATTTGTGGTGTGGGTCTTGGCACTTCTTTGTAGTGTGTCTTCTTAGTCTGGGGAGGAGTGGAGGGGGAGGCAACTGTGGATGACGGCACTTGGTAGGCTGTGGTGATATTTGATTGCTTTTGACTGCTGGAGCTTCTAGGCTAATCAGATCATGGGGTGGTAAATGCTTCTTTAGTAGTAGCACTGGCTTAAGCATCTTCTGGTTCCTTCTCATCGCTGTATCTCTGAAGATGCTCATACAGTGGTTTGTGGGTCTGCAAGGTGGACTTTGTAAGGTTGAAAACAGCTTTTATTTTGCCAGGTTACTTTTAATCTAGACTAGTTCCCCAGCATGGCTGACCATGTATCCCTGTGCACAGCTGCCTTGGCACAGCTCAGTGGCCAGTGCCAGGAAGGGGAAGGTGGTGCTGCAGCTGCCTCTGCCACTGGAAGAAGTGTTGATCAGTCTGCATCCCAAGATGCACAGGGTGAGCTTCCCCAGCAGAGCAAGCCAAGCCACATCATGACTGGGTGGTCCCACCTTTATCCAGGCCACATCTCCCCACTCGTCTCCTGGCAGGGACATCCCTGTTTTGGTCAGAGGTTGATCACTTGTTTTGCAGGACTGTATTCAAATAATTGCACTCTGTGATCTGTCTAACCTTGCAATTGCACAGATGTCCAAGTGAGCACAAGGAATGGGCGAGGGTCTGCAGCTGGAGCTGAGGAGGAAGGTGAGGGAAATTAGGGCTGCTTCAGCTCCAGTTTAGAGTGGCTTCAGTCATTGTACTTCTGCATCCTGTCTGGAAATCTTGCCTTTACTCCCCAGACCACTGTATGTTCTGCATGTGTGAAATGAAGTAGTCAATACAAATAGCAGTTATTCAAAAAAGGTGACTCGCACTGCTTTGTGAAATAAATACATACCAGCCAAGATAATGATGACAATAAAATAAATCAAACTCCTAGAAAACTCCACAGTGTATCTGAACATTTAATTACATCCCAATCTGCCAAAGTTCAGAAGGGAAAGTTTGGGTTTGAAGGTATCCCAAGGATGTTATCCTGCTTACATCACCCAGGAGCAAATATATGGCAAGAGTAAGTCCCTTCAGGGACAGTGGCGTTCACATCTTTAGATCGGGTCTTCTGTCGTGTAACAGCTTAAGTCATCCCCTCAAATAAAGCATATGCTCCTACTGTCTGGCCTGTCCCACAGTCTCCAGAGTTTTATCAATCATAGTCTGTTTTTCAAACTTCATGCCCTTGTACCTTTTGCTTCAGCATCGCTGACCCTCACCCCATCCTGTCTAAGCCCTTCCTGTGTCCTGGCATTGCCTAGGGTGACAAGAAGGCATCCCGGCTGTCACTGAATGGTCGCCTCTTGTGCTCCTGTCCCTGCTGGCTCCACGCGTGTGTTGTATTCCTCACAGGGCTGTGGGAGGGGGGAGAGTTCTCAGCAAAAGGGAGAGTGGAGACAAAATAAAGAGGAAAAGGAGAAATAGATTAAAAAATCCCGAGTGAAGTTTTATGGAATTTCCCACATGTCTGCCTCTACAGAAACCTTTTGTACCCCTCCCCCAGTCTAAGAGTGCTGCAGCAGTGTAACAGTACTGTGTGTTAATGAGTGATCTCAGGTGATAGGGATCAAAACCATTTAGAAATGCGGTGGATTAAAAAACAAGACTTGAGTTCCTGCTGTCATCATGTCAGTACCTTTGTCGATTGTAGAGCCCTGACTGAATGTGTGTGATGTTGCATGCCTGGAATCACAGCGAACTGCTCAGCATTCGTCTCTTCAGATCCTAATGTGTGTCCCTGTGTTGAATGGCAGCCTAACGTTGGAAAGAGAAGGGCAGATAGAGCTGGAAGGAATACCGGAGAAAGGAGGTGGCACTCTTCCCACTGGGGATTGCTGGAGAAAAATATTCCCAGACATACTTGCCACAGAAAGTACTATGCAAGTTTACCACTATCTATTTAACCTCCCCAAGCTTGGATGTTTATTTAACAACAGTTTACCAACTATTCCATCTGATTGTCCCAAATTCAACATTATATCTTTGTGGGCAGCTTGCCTGATAGAGCTGGTTAGCCTGTGTCCTCTGTCCTCTATCTCCTGTATAGCATTTCCTTTGGGATGACAGACAACTAGCCATGCAAGGAATTATTTAGACACAGGTCTTACCTTTATTTTCATGCCAGTCCATCCTCTTACAATTCAGTGTAAGTTTGTATTTCTGGTCTTGTATTTTAAATAAATACAAATAAAAATCTTGTATTTTAAATAAATATGAATAAATTTGCAAGAGAAACGAGGAATATTTCTCTTACTCTTAATGTCATCCCAAATCCAGAAGATTTCAGTATACAGCTGATGAGAGGATTAGATTTTAAAATATTACAATTTTAGTAGGTGTTTTCAGGTCCTGCAGGAGATGTACATCAAAGTATAGGGAAGGTTATTGGTTAGCTTAGTGGCACTGGTGCATGGGCTCTAGTAGTAGAAAGACCATTTTACCTGTAGATGTATAATTTGTCCTGCCTTTCTCTTTTTATTATATAAGAGAAGGGAATTAGTGCCATCTCTGATATTTTCTGAAGTACTGTTTTTTTGATCTGTAATAAACTTACTGAAATTGCAGACAAACCAAACAGTTTCATTCAGTTTAACAGCACAACATTTAGTTGACATTATTTTGCAGTATAACACCTTTACTTCTTTAATTATTTACATCGTGATTAATCTTTTGTTTACTCATTATGTTGTTTCCAGATTAGGACAACAATACTAGAGATCAGCACAGATATATTTGTGTCTTTTGTTGCTGTATTTTAATATGTCTTTCTTAACTGAGGTTTCAGCATTTAGCAAAACAGTGATTGTTTTTGTGAGATAAGATTTCTAGGTAAAGGCTTTTAGATAAAGATGATACTAACGGCACATGATTGTAATACTACATTAGGCAGACTATACAGTTACATATGAGAGTAAATATTATTCAGTCTTAAACCAAAACTCCAATCTGGTCCTTGATTGTATATATGCTATCACTTCAGGCCAAATCCTGCTGTGGTCTTTTACTTAGTTTCACCCAATAGGCTATCGGTATTGAAAGTAAAATTAATAGGATGCTTATGTACAAAAATGGAATTTATAGCATATTTAGTCGGGGACCTGAGGCATTGGATTCTTTTGTAAATAAGATATATAATACTAAAAAAATTGAGAAACTTGCTTCCATAGTCTTCAAATACTTTAACGCATTTTTCTGTAACATACTCTAAAAATACATAGCAGTCATGAGATAAAGTATTCTATCAATGCTTGTTTGGGATGTCTTTGTAATGCAGCTGTGGCTTTATGAATTGCCAAGCAAGTTCCGTAACAGTAATGCTAATAAGGTCATGTTACCATGTATAGCTTTTACTTTGTGTCTTAGGTAACTTATGGAAATGGTGTGAGCTTGCACACGAGTGTAGGTTTTAATACCCCAAGTTAATACATGTGTACTCTGGAATATGTTTGCGTCTTTAATCGTATAGGTTGCTTGTATCACTGTTCTGTTTCAGAAGTCAAAAACATAAGCTAAGAAATACTTAATGTAAAAATTTCTTCATGTGTCTTTGATATATGTGGATTTCCACCAGGGGTATAATTGAATTAGGAAATATATGGAATAAATTTTTAAAGCAGGCATGAATACTTATTTAACCTTCAGAAGGGATTATATAACAAGTGGTTGAAAAGAAACGTGTTCTTAGTTTACACAATTTTTTTGGTAAATGTTGATTCCCAGTGCTTGCAGCTGAGGTAATTGTGTATCAACTTTTCCCCCTTAACGTGCACTTGTGTGAGAAAGCCAAGATCATATTCGGGGAAGAGTCTATAAACTTTTTAATTGTAACTTGAAGCCATGTATGGAAAGAGTGAGAATCATGGCTTTTATCTGGCATCCAGTAGGTAGCCATCTTCTAATACCTGTTCTCATGGCGTTCTTTCTCAACGTTGAAGTAGTGGTGATGCTACTTCTGAATTGTTGTTACTACTGCTATCAGATTGTTTTTAAAGGGTTTATCCTGCAGTACTATTTTACCTGCTGTACTATATGTGGAGTCCACTTCTCTAAATTTTGCAGTTTTGCGAGAAGCTTGTCTTTGCTCATGTATCAGTTCTAAGACATTCGGTTCTTGTTTGCTACAGCTTGCTCTTATTTATAGTTAGTATCACAGTGATGTGCGGGATATCAAATAGAGCTTGGATTCCTTTTTAGCTGGATGGGTTGTATTCCTACCCTTAAGATTTTACATTCTAAACAGAGAAGTTGGACAAATGGTAGATGGGAGAGGTGGCCTAAAATGTTGCTATAGGCCAGTAATACATCGGTCTTTGATCATTAGCATGCTGTACAGTGAATCTTCTTTCATCCTCAGTGTAGCCATTTGAGCTGCAGAAGCAAACAGAACGGCAGTCATCATAGCAGCCTCTTCTTTTGCAGAGCATAGAAGTGATGAGGGGGAATAGATAGAACAGTAAACATACTTTGATCCGATATATCAAGCTGACCAAAAAAAGTACCAGTAATTCAAATTCCTCACTGTAGGGTCTAAAAAGAATGTTAATAAATAGGTTTGTGAGTAGATGTAGTGAAAACTTTCTGATTTTTGGGTGAAATGTTAGGGTATTAATTCATGCATTTTGCAAAAGGGACTTTGGTTGCATACTGATGTCTGAACAAAGTTATTTTTGTCCTGTTATGTTTTTTTGTGCTAGTACAGGCTGCTTCTTCATATAATGTGCCAATGCATAAGTCTCCATATAGGGATACTCAGTTCACAGACACAAAGATCTGTATCTAGCAAGACAGCAGAAAGGACTATTCCTTTGGTACACCTGGTGTAGGTATGGATAGAATTAATTAACATAGTTTTTGCTCAAAAGTGACATGCCAGTCCATGACAGCAAAAAGTGTTTGTTCCTGATGACAGTCATTTGCTTTCTGCTGGTTCAGAAGGCTTCCCTGGAGGAATTTTAATTGATCTGCACTTACCCAAAATAAATCAGAAACACTGCTGTATCCTAGAGATTAAAGCAAAAGAGAAGATATTGGAATACAGAGTATATGATTTTTAAGGTTTGCTTTGAGATGAAGCTTGGGACATGGGGATGCTGACCTGCATTTCTATGTGTTGAACTGAGCAGGAACACAGGGATGAAGTTACAGACTCAAACACATGAGACCAGCAAACAACTTGAGAAGCAGAACCTTGCTTTGTAGCCCTCTGCCCTGGCTGCTTTGGGACTGTGGACTGGGGAGAGGAAGGCTACTGCTGCTTTACAGTAAGACTTTGCTACCTCATTTGATCTATTTTCTTTTTTTTTTTTTTTCTGTGATGATACTATTTTGGAAAAGGCAATCAAATTTATTAAGCATCTAGTAAAGTACAGAGAACCGTGGGAATTCACTTTGCAGTTCAAAAGGATCTAGCCTGTACTTAAAATGCAAGTAAGACTAGATTCCCTGTGTGTCTAATGCAGTAATTCTGCTTCTTGTGTGGTGAATATATCAGTGTAAAATGGATATAAGAATTTACTCAGTTAGCACTAGCATAAATGAATATAGAAGGAGATAGGACTGGTCATCCTGGTTCAGACCAATGGTTTACCTAGGCCATCCTCTGTCTCCCATGAAGGCTCTCTTCCAAAGGTACCTCCACTCTCCCTTTTGACTCATGAAAACTCCTTGCATCAACAAGTCCACAGTCCTGTTACCCATTTTTGGAGAAAAAACTCCTGCTTTTTCTTTTGAACTTGAGTTTTACTAGGCAGTTCCTGAGCTCAAGGAATAGGGAACAAATGATGCCTCTGCAGCCTCTCCTCTGTAGTCTTCTATCATGCCTGCCCTTAAATTGTCTCTTTTTCAGTCTGGACAGTTGTGGTGTATTGAATTGTTCCTCATGTGGAAACCATTCTAAGCCTTTGATCATGTACGTTTTCTTCTCTGAACCTTTGCTAATTAGTTCTATTGTGCTGTGTTCTGTTATGGACACCAAAGCAGAGCACACTTTTCAAGATGGGAATTAATACGGTGGCAAATGATGTGTTATGCTTGTCCTTTATTCCTTTCCCTATAATTTTTAACATTCAGTTTATGGTTTTGAGTCTGACAGAGTGGTGAGTTTTAAGTTTTCATGGACCTATCCATCATAAATCCCAGGTCTTACTTTCTGAGCAGTAAGATGTAGTGCAATAGAGAGCTGTTTTGTTTAACAGAAGATTCAGATTAGAGTATTTTGTCAATAATGGGTAGCCAAGATGGTTTCCAGTGAACCTGTGTTCAGCAAATTGCTTGCCTGCTTGAACCCTGCCAAAAGTATTCAAAATTTCTTGGTGGCGCAAAATAAATAATAATAGGTAATTATAATTTAATTTGTACACTTACGCTTTTCAAAGTAATATAATCTTGTTATTATGAATCTCAGGAGTGGAGTAGATGACTACTTTAGTAGTCGTGACTACTTCACATGTTTCATACAAAGAAAGAAAGATGTAAAACATGCGGGATTTCTTCCAAGGTATGCAGTATACGTGTGTAAGAAAGGTCCTGAAGTGTGTTTTGAAGAGGTGATGGTCATACCTTGCTATAAAACACACTATGGATGCTTGCACTTACTGTGTTCCTTTCCCTTCTTACCCTTAGAAAATTTCAAGTGAAAGTTAAGGACCATTTGTCCTTATCTGCCATAGAGGTGACGGACACTTCTGGAAGGAGGACCAGTTTGAGCAAAAAGGAAAAGACCATCCCTTCAGCTGTACAGCAAGGTGACTAAGTGACTCCGAAGAAATGTAAGTGATTTATAACTGAACTGTGGCTGTTTCTACTGTGGATTTATATGCTCTGTAGGAGGAGTACAGTACCACGTCACTGAAACGTATTGCTTATAAAGTATGGTTTAGGAAGAATTTGTGGAGAATACAGAAAATACGCACTCCTCCTATGTTTATGTGGTGGTAAGGTATACGGCAATTTTTTGTTTTCAAATGACAATTGTTAATGGAAGTGAAGTGCGGTAAGAGTCACAAAGCTGTTTTTTTTACCATTTTCTACTCATCTAGATCTGAGTTAGTTTAGATACATAGAAACTAAGCAGCTAAATATCAGTTAGTCATCCTAGATTCTGCTTACCCTCAGGAGAGAAGCAGTCATCTCCAGAGGCTGATGCAGCTCATCCTTAAAAGTAATGCCTAGGGAATTCAGTATTACTCTTTGAGTAGCTTGTGTCTCTCTGTTGACTGTTTAGCTTTAGCCCAAGTGTTCAATGAACACTTTAACCTGGCACGTCTAAAGTGCCAGCTTCTTCTCCCCTCCCCATATTGTTGTTCTCCCTCAGCATGTGTAGCTGTTCATAAATTTGGAGAATGGATCTGGCTGAAAATAACGAATTATTTCTACAGTTTTGTTTTCGGCTGGTTTTATCACAGCCTTCTCCCATATGGCTGTGCAAGGGCCGTGACTGGTACAAAGGGTGATGGGGGTGGGAATTAGCAGCCAAAAGTGTGGGGGAATGCACGATCGCTTCTTTTGGCAGCTGTGCTAGTTTCTGCAGCTTAAATTGCTTGGTGAGCTATAGTCTCAGACCTTACAGATATTTTTAGTGCTTTGCCATTTATAAGAGTGGAAAAACTTGAGTGAGGCACCCTTACTTATTATCTAATGGGGAACTACTGTGCATTTCATACTGTGGTAGTGCAGGGTCTTTTATATCATTTGTAAATTAAAATTCAGATCTCCAAAACCAGGAAATGGTCACAAATGACTAGCAAGTAAGCAGGTGTCTTATAGTAATTTATAGTGTAGCATGATACTGTATAATTCATACATACATATATTATTTCTGAATCTTAAAAATGCTAGCCCGATTTTGTATAGCACCAAGCATGATGTGTAGGTTGGGTGATACCGTATGATTAGCAGTTGGACTAATTTAGGCACAAGATCCTTGCCTCTCCTAAACAGTAAGATACTGAATAACATTTCATTCTCACATTAAATACCTGATGGGAGGGTGTAAAGAAGACAGAACCAGACTTTTCTCATTGGTGCCCAGTGACAGGATGAGAGGCAATGGGTGCAAGTTGAATACAGAAAATTCCATTTAAACATAATATAAAATACTTCCGTACCTTGAGGATGGTGAAACTTTGGAGCAGATTGCCCAAAGAGGGTGTAGAATCTCCATCCATAGAGATACTCAAATCCCAGTGGTACACATTGACAAGCAGCCTGCTACGTCTGACCCTGCTTGAGCAGAGGTTTAGACTAGATGATCTCCCGAGGTCCCTTCCAACCTCAGCTATTTTATGATTCTGGGAATATTTATAGGTAAGCAAAATCAGACAAGATTCTGCTGTTTTATTTTGTGATATTTAAATTTTCTTGGGATTTGTTTTTTTGGCTTTTTTTTTTTTGTATTTTTCCTATTTTGATGTATTTAGCTATTCAGTTTAGGCTTTTACTTAAGTTTTGGCTAAAGATGAGAGATGGCAGAAGTTGCGAGCTTTCTAAAATGTGTTAAATTATATTTAAAGACTTGTGAATATAAACGAAAATCACATTGAAGTCTGTGAAAATATTTTTTAGCTATGAATTAGCACCATAATTCACGTGATGTGGACAGTCACATGATGGGGATTTTAGATGTTTAAAATGAGTATCTTTTTCACTTGATCCATGGGAAGAAAGATACATTTTTAATATCATTTTGTGTTTGGGAAAAAAAAAAAAAAGACAAAACTAGGGACAAAGCCTTGGAGGAGAGATCCATTAATCTATAACAGAAATAGCTGTCTTCCTGAAGTCTTGTCAGAGGTCAATGAGACCTATAAAGTGGCCTAACAATTTCATTATAAGCTTTGCTTTCAGGTACTTGCAAATGGCCATTATGGGACAGTCCATAATTCAAGTGAATGCCAATATAAACATGTAAAAAGTGTGCAAATGTACAGTGAGACTTAACAATATAGTCTTCCATTTTCTACAGATGTGAGATTCAGGGGCTTCCTTGTGTTTTGAAATTCTTTGGAAAAAGGAACTCTAGCTTCAAATGTCAGTTTTCTTGAATTTCAACTTCGATTGGTTTGGCAGACATTTTCTGTCCACGGTTTTGCTGTAGGCTGAATGTCCTTGCAAAAGCTTCCATGAGATGGGTACATCATTTCTGAAAATGGAAAAAAAAAAAGCTCTAAAAAAAGGTCTAGGAACTATCTGCTTTGCTTTTGAGCAAGGACTTGAAATTTGAGAGTGAAGCTTTTATGGGTTATAAGATGTGCCTTTTGCCATGCCTCTGAACATCTATCCTTATTGCACTGAATTATAAGCTTTTGAAAATTGCTGCTTACTCATAATCAGAAGAGGCATATAACTTTGTCAGCACATTCAGAAATTATTCTCTGTATGTTCTTAAGCTGCTAGAAATGATTGAGTCTGTCCTGACTTGGAGATCAAACACTGTATGACGTTTCAAATGTACAGATCCCCTGTTATTTTCACAAAAGGTTTTTTTTTAATTTTTCTGGGACAGTGTGGTTTGATTTTTATGCTTGTTGAGAATTCTGTTTTTCTGCATCTTACACTTAGTTTTCCCATGTACTCTTTGAGAAGGATGCCAAGAGTTGGATTAATTACCGCTGACATTATTCATCTAAAAACATAGGTGTTATAAATCTGAGTTGGTCACTATAGACTTCTTTAGTTAGTGAAGAGAGATGGAGGCTTCCAGGGGAGGATTCCCATAGCCTCTTTTTATGTCTGTCTTAAGATGAGATGATTCATCCTTTGGAGATGCCTGTTTCTTGTCACTGACAATAAAAGAGCCTAAGGTGACCGGCACAAATTTAGACATCTAACTTGTATATTAAATGTTAAGGCAAATAAATTCCATCTCATCTGACATAACGTGAGACTTAAGAGGCAGGAATGTTACCGCTGACACTGACAAAAACGTCCTGCTTTCACATGAGTAAACAAAATTATTTTTTAAACTCTTTCTTTGTGGTTATGGTGATACATACGAACTTATTAAAAGGACATTTTCCATATTGCTTAGACATTGTATCTAACCATTCAAAAATGCTCTTCAAATGCTATTTTAATATTAACTATGAAATATAGATTTTTGAGTTTTTATTATATTGTGTCTCTAGGTTGAGAAATACAAATGTTTTAACTCTATGTCATTACTTAATTTCTAGTAAGATAGTAAAAAAGATTATCTTGAGATTCTAGCATTGTTGCTTTAGTATAGCTCGCAATAAAAGGCTGAAAAAATCTGGTGCAATATAACAGATGAAAACGTGTTTTTTTCTAATTTTTAAAAGCAAATAATTAGGTGACTTTCCAGTTTGAAAAAGATTGCTCTACTATCAACTAATATTGATAATGTGTTCTATTAAATGAGATTGTGATGAAAAGCTGTTTCCCATTTGTGTTGAAGTATTGTAGATTTCTGTAGTAATTTAAACTTCTGTCTGTATTTGAGTAATGGCAACTACATCACCTAACATGGGATGATAACATACCACCTTCTTCAATTCCTGTGTTCATGGATACGGACTGTTTGTAGGGAGCACTTTCTGGCCATGGAATAGTTGAACAGGTCTGAAAGGCATTAGAAGGAATGTACGATGTTTCTATTTGCTTTTTAGTTAAAATATAGGTGTATGACAAATTGTAGTGTAACTTATTATTAGATGTCTTTTTGTGGCTAATTGCCATATATTTGAATTATTACCTTGGATGGTGAGACTTACCTGGACTTACTTCATAATGTGTTTTTATCATCACTGTAATGAAGCTGAACAACAGTAGAATATGCTTCAAAGATGGTCTCAGTATTATACTTGTCCTGTTGTAGGAAAAATGCACATGATTTCTTATGGTAAGCTCTATTTCTGTGCTTCCACTTACAGCTGACTGATTAACCTCATTGTGGTATATCAAATTTTTCTTGCAGTTTTAATTTTGTTTTGAATATTAATTTTTGTATCTGGTATCTTTCACTTTGTTTCCATCTTTTCATTGTTATTAAAAATGTGGTACATTTAGTTAAGTATTGCATAGTACCAGAGTGCATGTATAATAGTGTAAAATTACAGAGAATACCTGTCTCCTGAAATCTACATTCAACCTGAGGAAGAGATTTATTTTTTATAATTTTTAAAGATTACTTGCAAATTGGCCTAAAGAAAGTACTTAGAGAAGGGAAGCAATCTCATGTTAATAATTTTCAGGTATTTTCTCTCTCTCTCTATTTGCACAAAATAACATCCATCAGTGTTTCTATCTCAGTATCAGCAAACCATGTGCTGTAAACATGAACAAAATATTTCCCTTAGAAACACTTGCCATATCGGTACTTGCTGGCCAAGATTCTCACTGGTAATTACGCAGAACTTCACTGAAGTTGACATGCTGGCTCTTTTCTTCACAATAGTCTGGCTTTATTTGAGTTGGATTTGTAATATTCCTATCCTTCTGCTACTTGAAGAATGTTTAGTTTTGAATGGCATTTTTATGCATTATCACAAAAATCCGCCAAAAAGACCCTAGTTCTGAGAAAATGAAAAGGGCAGTTCAGCCAAGGTGCCGCTACACAGAGGATGTTTGAGTAGTGAAGAACTGTGCGTATTTGTATTGAACTATAAATTTTATGTTATGATTGACATTTTGTCCTGACCCTGTTACAGGGTTCAGACTGAGTAGATCCAACAGGCTGAGACTATCTGGGTCCAGTGAATGAACCTGAGTACAGAAACCTGAGGAGTATCTCTGTTAAGGAAACTCATTAATGACTGCATCAAAATTAACAGAGTAAATGTTGTCCACGGCACAGTCATCTAAACCAGCAAGGTTTTTTTAATAATAGAAAATTCCACATGGGGTCAATCCCATTCCATGTAGGTAGCGAATCAAGTTCCCATCACAGTGTTGATCTGACTCAAATTTTAAAGGCAACCTGAAGTTTCAAATAGAGAAAAAGGGAAAGATATTTTGATTGTTGCAGGCGTTTTTAGAAAGTATAAATATGTATTGATGGTTTTTCTAAAACTAAGTTGCTATGCATCTCTTCTCAAGTTGCAAAGCAGGCAAGAGAGGAAGGAAGACTTTTTACCAGCATGTCTTCATTTCTTCAGCCTATGTAAGCTGTCTTGTCTCCAGTGGATTTTGGATGTTTAGATTCCTGAATTACTTGGTTGAGAGCATCGATTAATTGGACCTTATGCCTATTCTGCCTGTCAATTTTCTTCATTTTCTACCTTGTGAGAGATGGAGTTGTATTAGTTTGATTTGAGGTATTTTTCCTGTGGTATAAGGGAGTGAAAGATGGGTGATAGACTAAATAAGGATGTTATAAGGATGCCAGCTAAGCAGATGTCTTTCACTGAAATGATGATTTTATAGACTCTGGTGTCCCCCTGCATGCAGTTGCAGTTCCCTGGCATTGAGCTTTTCAGGAATTGGAAGTGGTGTGAAACATGCATTTGTAATGGAAGACAATATTCTTCATATAAGATCAGTAAATATTTTTATAGGATTACTGTCTGTTGGTAAACAGCTGCAGTGCTGTGCTTCAGAGGTAGAAGCATTTGAATGGTAATGAAGGGATTCTTGTATACAGTTAACAAAGCATTGTGAGATCCTTTGGGGCATATGTCAGGACATGTATAATAGTAGTAATAATACACTGCATTTCATCTGAGGATTTCAAAGAACTTTATAGAAAACATTAATGAATTAAGTATCACCCTAACCCCCTGTGAAGTACTGCTAAGACCACTTCAATCATTAGGTGGTCTGAATACAGAAATACCATAGCATTTTTGCTGTATGTTGGTTAACATGCCTTTGCTGCACAGGTAATTTGAGAAGCTTTAGTCATATGTATCCTGATCAATATTCTTGACACAGAGGTGTTAAGGCACAGAGAAATGGATTGACTTGGTACAGGCAAACATTAACTCCAGCATAAGCATTCTAACACCAAAATCATCCAAAAATGTCTGGCTCCTTGCAGCAATAGTTGGCTTGGGCTCCTGGGTCCCTTTGGATTCTGCCATTGAGTTACGTGCATCCCCTGATCCGTGTGGGGATCACGCCCAGACTTTGACCATGCTCTGTGATGAAGATGATGTTTTTGACTGCTTTACGTGAGAAGAGTTAACTTCAGATCCCTGGAGTGGATATTTGCTATTGTACAGTTTGAAGCGCTGTGTAATATTACAGAAGATAACACTGTGCAAACGCAGTGCAGTTGGAATGTGGCCATTTAGAGTAACAATTTCATGAGTTCTGATACACTGATATATGTATATGTCAGAAAACCAGCATATTTATATGTGTTAAAACCATTGGTATGCGATACATTAAACACAAACAGCTTTTCAAGGGCAAGACAGTAGTTGCAAAAACACTGTAGCTGCAAAGTATAAGAGCAGAAACCATCTGTTGTGTAGTGTGTTTTGATGAAAACATCCATGATGGAAACCAAAGCTAATTAAACAGTTATTCCACAATGCAATTTAGGGCTTTTTAAATAATCTTATTTAGAAAGTTAGTTTGGAGAGACAACTGTAAAAGACACTTTTTTTTTGCCCCATCAACACTGCTGCCTGTTTACGGCCACCTTTTCTACATCATTGCTAAGGACCATTCTCTCACCTGTTGTCCCTTTCGCTGAAGGAGATACCAGTAGTATCTTAAAAGTATTCTTTAATGTTTTTGCTATTCTAGACCTCACATTTTGCAGTAGTGAAATATAAAATCCCTTCTCTACATTATCTGTAGCAACAAATGAAAACATGTAGGTTCTCAACTGACACAATTTTGGCTAAAATCATATTTTTAAATAGAAACCAAGTATGGGTTATGCTAATAGAATCTCATTTGTAATTTAAACTGCAGCTGTTAACATTCAATAATGGAGCCATACATCAAGGAGTTTTCTGCAAAAACAGAAAAATACTAATTCTTCATCCTCAGATCTGCAAATCCAGACTGATGGGATTTCAGCCCTTCATCTTTTAGTGACAGGCAGCAGCATCAGTGGAATAAAACTAAAATGTGATCCCCTTTCTCTCCACCTCCTTCCCCTAATTTTACTCTGACAGAGAAAGAATCGCAGTTTTAGCTGGTATCTTTGCTCAGGGGAAAAATGGTCTGTCATCAGGTCTTTTAGGGAGAAAGAGCTCTTCAGTGGAGCAGTTAAATGGTATTTTGATTCTCAGGGTGCATCTTATACCTGTATTTTTGCAAGATATGATAAACGATTTCTGAGACAGTTACTGAGAGCAGAATCAAGGTCATCAACCTTCCCCCAAGAGGTCAATATCTCTCAGTTCTTGTTTCTGATGAAAATGTTGAACATGGGGGAGATGGGCTCCAGATCTGAAAGTGTGCAGTCTCATGTGAGCAATCCCCAGCTACATGATAGTAAAAGATGTACTTCTGTTTTTTCAACTGCAAAAATCAGTGACTGATCAGATTTTTCTAGATGAATCTTAATTGATTTTGCAATAATTTAGTGCATGCATGTTGAAGTTTATCATTCTAAATCCCCTAACATGCATACATTACTGTAAAGTCCTCTAAAATTCGTGATGAAATAGAAGCCTTTGGGTATTTTGAAGTTGAGACCTCCTGTGTCTTTGGAGAAATTTGGTTTGAAGCCCTACAGCTAAATTCCAAAGCTCTTCATTGTCTGCAAATGAGTTGCTCCTGTACTGGAGTTGGCTTATGAAGCTGCGTCCCTGCATATGGCTGGAAATACTCGGTTGTCTGAAGAGATAAAAGATATAAATCTGCCACAGGAAAATAAATCTTTACAAACTGCTTTACAAAACAAAAATAATGTGGTCTTATACCTAGAAGAGAAAATGGTTATCATCTTAGTATTAATAGGCTTTGGTAATATCTCTGTTAGTATTTTAGTTCAATTCAGGACTGCATTTCAGAGGTGTCAGGATAAACTAGCTTCCCTTTGAACCTTCCTGATGATGAAGCTAAACAAGGGCAAGTAGTCCAAAAATGGACCAAAAGTAGCACAAAATAAAGTGTCTTGAAGCACATGTCACATGGATGTAAAGTGCTTGGCTCCAGCTGTTCTGCTGTACAGGGTCATTCTTGTTAGGCTCCACTATTTCCTACTGTAGATGTTTTGTTAGTTAAATAAGATCACAGGCATCCTTGTCATGAAAAAATCTGTAAAAAAACCACCCCTTTCTTATCTGTGAGTAATGTAGTATTTCCATTTCTTGCTCACATAGTAGATTAGAGTCTGTAACTGTAGAGTTGTCTTCTGGATTTAAAACGTTTTCAAATATTCACATGTAGTTATATGACCAGTGAGCTATTTTTATTTTGTATGTTTAAAACTGTACTGAAGCAGGAGTTGTTTTTATCTAGTCTATTTCCGTTAAAACTGTCATTTAAAGGGTGAAGTTTTGAATTTTTGATTTCACCTTCTCTATTCATATTTCTAAGTGAAACGTTAAACAGATACCTTAGAGGAGAACTAGATGACCTATGGAGGGTTGACCTTTTCAACTCCCTTTTCTATGGTTATATGATAAATGAAGCAAAAGTTATTGCTTGTTTATCAGTAGTTAGGAAATGGAAGCTAATACTGAAAGCCAAAAGCTGAGTATCTTTTCATAATAATCTGCTATCATTTCTGTACGTTAATAAATTGTGGGGTATGTGTGTATGTATCTATATACACAGGCGAGTATGCACATGCACACAAGTGTATGCATATTAATGCATATTTAGTATGACATGTAGTACAGAGTAGTGCTGATAGCAATATTGATGAGGTAGTTCATTGGACAGGGCATCGGTTGTAGTATGTACTACTCTCCTCATTACTTGTAAGATGAAGCATTTAGTCTGCTTTTCTAAATAGATACTCACTGCTTTGTGCCCAGGTTTCTAACGTTGTGCACATTTCTAGTGTTTTTCTAACCTAGTCAGTGTTTGTAAATGAGGTTGCTGTATGCGGGCATCTGTAGTTCTTCATTGGACACCTAACCATGATTTATGAGCTCTGAGTTATCAAAGTCTTTGATTTTGGCCCATCAGCCAATATCCTGTTTCCATGACACTGTGTATGGCACTGAGTTAATGACTTACTCGTTCCTGTGCTCTTCAGACTGAGTCAATAGATAGATAGTTACTTTGGTAGCATACTGTGAAATAGTAAGATGATACTTCTGAAGTGCCAAAGGTAAAAATCCAAATACTGTGTTTAGGAATTACTCAAAAGCCAACGTTTTTGTCTACTGTAGCTTGCTGTTTAATAATTTAAAATTTGACACATTTTTGCATTATTTTAAAAATAATCATACTGACTCATATAGGTGAAAATTTTGTACCTTTTTTTGCTCATAGGTGAAACTGAGTATCATGTGATGTAAGGAAATAGGCAGTTTGTAATATATATAAAAGGGACCAAAGAAGAGGACAAAAAGAAGAGCTGGTAGCAATTTAAGGAAAACAGTTTGAGACTAGTTGAATGTCAGGAAGACATTAGTTATGAAATGCTCGTTAACTCTCAAGAGTATTAGACCAGCCATTATAGGGTGAGGTAATAAAATATTTGAACATCAACTGATTTTTTAGTAAGACAGTAAAAGTACAGAGAAGATGGAAAAAATGATAAAATGGACTTTATAGTGTTTTGCACAATGTCATAACTGCTCACCAGGCTCACCATAAACACAGACTCCTCAAAACTCTTCAGCCATTGCCATAGCTGTAGGAGTGCTCCCAAACAGTCAAATCTTCAATATGTAGAAACATTAGCATAACAGTACATTTTTTAATGTTGAACTGTATATTTCAAGTATCTTATTTATTGATGGATACAGCACTTTTATTGACACGGCTTATGATTAATGTAAAAATAATGTAAAAAATTGCAGATGCATATATTCAGTGACTTTGCTTGTCATGCAGAAGTCTGGCAAATGTGAGTTTTTAAGTGTGCTCTGAAGATGGACAGCTTTAACTTTATTTACTTCCTAAGGACAAGCGACACGACCCTGACCTGCCATTTACTAACTGTCATGTGAATTGCAGAATTAAAAAAACCCTGAGTATTTGTGATTTTTCTCAATTGCTTGAGAGCATCTATGGCACTAATGTTTCACTTAATGTTCCACTCACTCTTGGAATCAAAATCCTTTAGAGTATAACATGGACAATTCCCTTCCTAGGCTATAGGAAACACTGAAAGCCTGAACTAGGAAGTTCTGGAAGGAGAAGGACCTTTGCCTCTCAGATCTGTGTGTGTAAGGTTGCTTTACTGTGAAAAGTTTTCCCAGACCTATCTGAAAGGCTTTTGGAGGAAGGAAACAGAGTGACTTAAGTTCACCACGCAATTGTTGAAAAGATAAATCAGGTTAGCAAATGAACAGGTGGGCAACACCATCCAGAAGAATTAAAGTCCTGAAGTAGTGTGTGGTTGTGTACATGTTAGCTGAGAACTTCTTAAATGTGGCTTCTATACTGACTCTATTCTTAATACTTACTACAGGGTTCCCACCCAGAGATCACATTTACTGCTGTTGTTGCAGATGTCAATTTTGTAATTTCTTGATTGCTACCATAAGTTGATGGTGGAATATTATGATTGGTCTAATTGTCAGACATGACTTAAAGGTATAAACAAGGTGCTGTGCAGGCTTTGGTGACTGTCTTTCGTTTCTGTTACTTCTTTTTCTGTGAAGCTGAAGGCTGGCCAAGTTTAGAACCAAGGAAATCCTTTCCATTACTTGCGTTGATTTTCCCAGTGTGGCAGGGTGCTCTACGTCTTTTCCATGCATATGTCTTTCATCAGATGAAAATATTCTGTCAAGGGAAGCATGTGAATAGGATTTAAATAGCTACCTGATTTGTGGACAAAACCAGGCAGAATTGTGCCTGAAGAAACAAAAATATTTCTAAAAATTAGACCCTGAATGTTGGTTTAAAGGTTGTGTCCTTTGGAAGGATTTGAAGCAGTTTAGGTGCTTATGTTGCTCTAGGGACTTCTAGTACTGTGAGGTTTTAAGGAAGACTAAGTATTCCAGGAAGTTTAAGAGCTTATGGCATCGTAAATATTTAAGATGATTTAAAAGGTTATGTCCTCTTTAGTATTTGAGTTGGATTAAGTGCTTATATTGCCTTAAGGACTTTCTCCTTTTTTTTTTTGCCCTAAAAGGAACCTAGAAAATTAAATGCAAAAAACCCTATAGATGCAGTGTTCAGGCTGCATTTGAGAAATGCAACATTCTAGGGTTCAATAGCAGCATTAACTTGACCACAATAGGTATACATCAAAGATGGAGAGAACAATGGAGGGTGTCTAGGAAACAGCTGGATATGAAATCCAGAAGTAGTAGTTTTTAATACCTTGACAGCCAATGCATTGGGAAAATTTTTTTCTTCTTCTTCTTGTTCTGTATGATTTGGTAAAGAAGATCAAATATATGTTCAGAATAGAATCAGATCATGGAAATGCAAGGAAACAATTTCATCCTAAAAGGTAAAGAGCGTCTTTAATTCAATATGCTAGACAATAGGAAGCCATTTAGTTTCATTTTGCAGTTTTGCTCATATTTCACCTCAGTGATAAGGAATGATGAATATTGTATATTTGGGTTTCAGTTGCTTATTTTTTCAAAATTTAATCAATTTATGTATTTATTCTTGTCTTCTGATGTGCCTCGCCTAAAGTATTCACTGAAGTGTATTTACATAACATATTTTTTGAAGTTTCTATGCTTCTGTAATTGTAGGTCTGTTCCTAAAAAGTACATTTTTTATTTGTAATTTCATTAACCAAGCACATACACTTCTCAGTGCGTAAAAAGCAAATTGCCACCATGCATTCAATGTATTCTATGCTGCCTCAAATAAATAGGCGTCAGTCCAAACTCACATTTTTCTCATGGGCCTCTCATATAGCACTGATGTTGCGCGGTTAATACAGCACAATTATGGGAGCTGTATCTGCTCTTGCAGGCTGCTTTTGTGCAGCACTGATGACAGCCAGCTGGGCTGTGTCTGGTGGCCCCATGGGGAAGACATTAAATGATCTCTGGAATGGTCCTATGGCGTGGATACTGCGTTCTGACAGCAGCAGAGCAGCCCTGCTCTTCCATGGTGACATACATGCTGAAATATCGTCCACACAACACGAATTGACATGCCCCTTGATAGCATCTTCTCACTGATCATGCTGCCTAGACAAAAAATCAGCTTGTAAGTTGAGGTAGAAGAGTGGCATCTACAGGAACAGGAGTTGAGGATGAGGATAACCTGAAACCTTTGTGACTAGGTAGGCAATGTACAGCCTGTATTCAGCTATGTAGGTAGGATGAGTGAGGTGTCTTCCACATGGCCACATGCCCCCAGAAAGTTCACTGATAATATCCCAGTAAGCTGAAATATGCTGCCAGCTATGCCATGAGTATTCTGATACTGGTGGTAGTGCTGGCTCACTCTGTATCAGCAGTTATGACCAAGAATCACTAACAGTTGGTAGTACAATGCGTTCAAAGGGTGGGATGGTCAGAACTGAATATCTTCCAGGCTATGTCTGTGGCCCTCTGATATATATATCACTTAGTGCAGAGTTGAGAAGAATATGGTGGAGAAAGAGAGTTAAGAAGAAAATGGGATATAGTTCTAAACATAGGTCTAAGGTGCAGTGCACTGATTGAGCTATTGTTGCTATGTGTTGATGCCATACAATTAAATGATTATGTGTTTTAAACTGGGTTTCGTGTAATTGTGAGTATAGCTGCCTCAGAACTGACTCATGGTTCTTAATAACTCTTCAAAATTATTAAAATATACTTTTATGTGTGTACATCTTTAATTAAATGTAATTTCCTATTACTTTTTGTAAATCCCATTGAGGAAGGACTAATGTTTTCCTGTCTTTCTCTCCTCAATCTTAGCATCATCTGAGAATTTAAAAAATAGTTTCATTATGGATGACCATTTCATCGTCCAAGTTATGAAAGAAAACACCCAGTGCACCAGAGCAGGATGGACCCCTGTTGCACCCCATTCATAATATCCTTCTTCTATTACTAGTCTCTACATCAGATTTTTGAACACGTTTTGTATTTGCCTTAAAATAGTTTAATTTAGTCGGTGTTTTCTTAGTTTCTTTTCATAAGTCATCTACTTCTTTTTATATGTCATCCATTGCTTCCTTCCCATTCACAAACTGTTTTTCTATTGAAGGAGAAATTTAATTGGCTTGACAGATTTTGCTTATGACAAAACTATATTGGCAGGTATTTATTTTCTTGTTGTAAAAAAGAAAAAAAATCTTGTTGGTCTTGTTTTTCTCAAGAATATTCCAGGAACTGAAACTAATTGGACAAGTCTGTCATTCCTTACCTCCTCTTTTTTCACCTTTTAAAGACAGGCACTGGATTTTTCCTTTCTCATTGTTCTGGAACTTCATCCATTCTCTAAAGGTTCTGAAAAAATGCTAATGGCTGTGAGATAACTTCAATTAATTCTCTTAGAGTCCCTTGAACTGCAGTTAAGTGTCCTACCTTTTGAGGGTATAAGGGGTAGAAACCTTAATCACTGGATTGAACTGAGTTAAGAATAAATATAAAAAATAAAGATTATTTTAAACTCTTGCAATTTCCCTGATATGGTTTTAAGTAGCTGTAAATGACAGGTTAGCAAAATTTCAGTGCAGTCAGGCATTAGAGGCATTGGGGTTTGGCATTCTTCAACTGGCTTCACTGCACAAGCCAACATCATGTTCTTACCTATCCTAAATAAGAGCTTGATTAGGCTCAGCTGATCTGACAGTATTTAACTTACTGAAGTGTCTCTTCACCTGTTTTCCACATTCTACTCTTAATTTTTTATCCCTTTTGTCACTAGTTTTAGCTATCAGATTGTACTTGTCTTTTATATCAAAGACCAAGCAAAATATACTTGTCTTTGTATCTTCTACAAATAGCCTGATTAACTCTTTCTTGAATTTTCCTTTTACTGTTAAGGAATGTAAAAAATGCTTTCTTGCTACTAATTCAAAATTTTTGGAAGATATATTTCACTTTCTGTTCTTGCCCTTCTGACTTTGTCCCTGTATTGTCAAGTTTTTCCTCTCCTGCATACTTGTGTTCATGGATCTGTACTCTCCTTAAGTTGCGGGTCCTTGAAGAGTTTGTGATTTACCCTTTTTCATCATTTATTTAGTTTGCTCCTACACCTTAAATGTTACCTCTTTATGGAACTTCTAACTCTTTCTTCCCTCCCTTCGAGTTACCTTTCACAGGATCTTGGCCAGTAATTCATTTGTCCAAGTCCTCTTCTGTCATTTCCATTGATTTTATTTTCCTATTCTCCCTTCTCCTTCCCTTCCTTAGCAACGGGAATTCTCTCATGTTACGGTTTCTTTCAACCAAGCCGCCATTAATTTTCATGCTTCCAGTGAGTTGAAGGTTGAAGTAGAATCTAAAATGCTTTTTGCTTAGTTTCTGTACTGAAAAATGGTTGCCAACACATTTCTGGATAGACTGTGTCCTGCTGTCTCCTTTCCAAAAAGTTGACCAGATAGTTAAGGTTCCTTGTTATTGCCAAGTTCTGCTGATACTTGCTTGCATACTGCTTGGTCACAAAAAAATCTCATTTGTATGGTCTTTTTTTCTGAGGAGAGAAAACAGAGTACGCTGTGCAACAGAGAAAGAACTGTGCTGGATGTACAGGCAACCAAATGTCAGTAAAGATATGAATTTATCTTTTTATACTGCGTTGGTAAACAGACTGAATTTCAGCTTATGGTTCTTGTGGCCACATCTAAAAAGAAAAAACCTATTGGAAAATTAGAGATGGTGCCAGAAACAATTATGAAAGTGATTTAAGAGCTTGAAAATTGCCTTGCAGTGAAATATTTAAGGAGATCAGTCTGTTTACCTTATCAAAAAGATGTTTGAGAAGTGACTTAATTACAGCATACCTTCACAGAGAGAAAATATCTGGTGCTCTAAAGAGCTCTTTAGTACAGAAAAAGCATGATGTGAAACAATTGTTTTATCTAAAACAGAATTTATTCTTTAATCAACTGTTTGGTCTCAGTAATAAGGTAACTGCCTGAAATTTTATATTCTGTGATATTATAGGAAGTCAGACTTGATGATCTAATGGTCCTTTCTGACCTTAAATTCTATTTAATCCATGAATCTTCTCAACTTCGGCCGTTCTTCTGCAAAACACATGGCCCTCTTCTTGACAATCTTGACAGCCTGCAGGAGAGAAATACACTTGGACTGGGAGAGACTTGTAGGATAAGATAAAAAATGAGCAGGGGAGGGGAGATTTCCTTTTGAACTAACTATGGTTCATTATGTCGGATTTGATTTTTAAAGGCATTTTCTAAATTTGTGACTAGTTTTCCATTTTGTGGTCTAGGTGGAGGGTCCCTTCCAGAAACTGTTAGTTTTGATGGTTTGTTCATTCTTTTATTTTATAGTTAACTGCCCTCTGGCTGAGGTATGTTGCTCATTTGGCCAGCTTCTAGTGGGCTTTGTTGACTTCTTTCTTTAAGAAAAATTCAGAAAGATGATACAAGACTTGGTATCTGGAATGCAGAGACCATTAGTGAATTCTTTTATCATAGCTCATAGAAAAGTTGGGAGTTCTCTCTTTCTTTTTTGTCTTTTACAGTATTAAAATCTTAACTCACTTCAGTCAGAACTATGCCCACTAGCCTTTACCCAGTGCAGTAGCAAAACTATGGGCCACACATTGGCTTATTTTTATTTACTTATGGAAATCCTGGAATTTGAGGAAAGAAAATAGTCTTGTTAGGAAATTACAGACACTTGCAGCACAAATGTTCTAACTGAGAAACCATCATAAGCCCTTTTTCCCCTCCTCAAGGATTAACGTTTGGGCTTTGAAATGTGCCTTAGGCTAAATTTTGGCATTAAAACCCTCTACCCAAGAGCATATTTTTTGTCAGATTTCTTTTAATCAGTCATGTTTTAGGATGTGCAAAAAAAAGACAGCATTATACTAATGCTTCCATGTGGATCCACAGGTTTTAAATTTTTGTGTCAAGAGAGGAATGACTGGTATTAGGCAAATTTCTAATAAGTTTGGGAAACCTTCATGAGGAACAGATATATCCCATGTTTGCTTTCCACATGCTTTTCTTACACTTCCCACATGACGAATATATGGAAACATCTTGAGGCGTAAACACCTTGTACTTTTGTGGCATCTGGGTATCTAGAGTGGCCTCAGCAATGATATGTTTAAGAAATCTAGAAACAAGCTTGTTACATCTTGAAAATGAGGCATCACTACTCTTAGGCAAATCACTAGTAAAGTGCTTTCCTTCACAACAACTGAATTAATTATCATGCCTATTTAAAGATTATTTTCAACAAACCTTTCTACTTTTTGCTCTTGTAAATCCTGACATTTGCTCTCCTTGAAAAAAACAATATCAAAGGTAAATTAATGATTTAAATTTTTTTTTTTTAAGATTTTTTTTTTACAGCAACTGATAAAGAAATAGAGTATGCTTTTATTTTGTACTGTTCCCAAGCATCTGCTTTGGTGGGAGACTTTGTTGTTTTCCAGCTTATTTTGTAACTTTATAAAAAGAACAACTGTGTGTCTTTTGCAACAGCAACTGCCTAGCTCTTGAACCTCCCAGAGTGCAGTTGTCTCAGTTAGGATGTTATGAGTGCCCTTTATGTTTTGTTGCTTTTAAAAATCCATGAACATACTTCTTATTTTGCTTTTTGCTGTCCTGCTGAAAAGATCAACAAGAAGAAACAGTGCCACTGCACTCTTTAATTCAAAATTCATTGCAGTTTCTCCATTACAAATTTTGCTTGCATTGGCTTGATTTAGTATGAACTTGGAGACCACATCCTTCTTAATGTCATTATGTTCATCACTGGCAGTTCTGTGGTCTGCTCTTTGGTGTTTGTATAAGCCATGTTAACACTGAAGCTTGACTAAGATTTGCTTACCACAAAGACAGTTTGGAAAAAAGAAAAAAGGTATATCCCATTTTTAAAATAGCAGACATGTCCATGTTTGATGCAAACAGGCGAATACTAACCAGGGGATGGCAAGGTGTTCAGTGAGTTGTTGCTTGTACCAAAGCAGTACTCTTGTCTCTTCTAATTCTTAAAGTTTTGCAGTTTTGGGAACCTCTTCTATAGCATCTGTAGAAACTCAGTGATAGCATGTGACACAGTGCACCACTGACCAACCTCCTTGGTTAATCAGTAGCTTGCACCACGTGCAGCTCGCACAGCTGCAAGTTGCTGCTGAGGAGCTGTATCTTGCTGCAGTTCAGAAGTGAACATGTCTTGTCACCTGCAGGAGCTCAGTTAGAGGGGAGCTGCTGCCTGTCTGTAATCCATGCCTTGATCCCATCTTGCCTCTGTGCACGACAGTCCTGTTGTCATTCAGAATGCAGATGTTTGCCTAAATATGACAATATGGTGCTATTAAAAAAAAAAAAAAGTAGCAGTAGAACATGATGCTGTGTAATGCTACACTTTGATCAATGGCACAAAATACATTTGAATAGCATAAGAATATGATCTTCCTTTCCACCAGTGCAGCATATGCTGTTTATTTTTTTCTTAATGCATGAATTAAATGGCTTTGTTCCCCAGGTCTCTTGTGGGAACATTTCTCTGGGCGCTGGCTTTTAATTTCCTTTGCTTTGGATAGCCCTTTAGCAGCTTGGAGGTGCTGTGCTTAACTTACTCTGGTCCAGATTCTGTTGCTCTTTGTGCCAGAGGACATGATTCAGAATGTCTTTTTGCCCGTGCAACTTAAGTGTGGCTAAAGATGTGGTACAAGCAAGGTGATTCGGGTATTTAGCTTCCTTAAATACTTGAAAAAAATGTCATTGCTTCCGCTAACTGAGAATTCCCTATAGATGTAGCAACCAGTTGGAGATGCTAGACACAGGGGTTTATTCTAATTCTTGGCCCTCACTGAATCTGAAGGAGGTGCAAGCATATTAAATGCCTTCATCTGGTCCATCCTGTCCACATGATCAGGCTAAAGAGTCAGGCTCCTTTTCCTTTGATCTCCTTCTGGATCCTGTATTTCATCTGTTCTTTTTTTTTTTTTTTTTTTTTTTATTTTTTTTTTTTATTGCCAACGCAGTGGCTCACCTTCATTTGGTATCAGTTAAAGATTGCATTTGGAGGGTACATACATCTGGACTGTTCAGCAGCTTGGATCTTCAGAGGCTTTCTTGGGCTATGACTGAATCTGCTCAGGCTGAGGAGGAGAGTCCAGAAGGCAGAGCTTGGTCTCCTTGGATAGGGCTGTTTGCAGGTCCCTCCTCCTGCTTTGAAACAGGATATTGTGGCTAACTTACTGTGTGGGTGTGGGTGAGGGATCCTGGGCAAGACCTAGGAGCTTAGGTCTGCTTTGGGAATTAGTTGGCATGTTTACAGTGCTCCACCTCATGTCTGAATTGTAATGAAGTTTACACTGGAACTAAACAGCTTGCTCTCTAAAGCAAGGCACTTCTGCAATCCAGACAAAAATGACTGTTTTGAATTTGGGTGTCTTCGTGGTTGGGTAATGTTTGTTTCAGATGTGGAAACTTTTATTTAAAGGAAGTTGGTTTCACCTCCATGTCTTTAGCTTAAAAATCTCAGATATAGCTGAAGTCAGTAATGAAAGTGTATTCAGTGAGTAAAGTTCAAATGCTTTCAGTTCAGCAAGTAGAATACATGTGTTCAAAAACAAGGCAGTTCTTATTAGAACTACAGGTGCATACAAGATCATCTAGACTGCTGTGCTTGTATTTTCTATCTACCAAGTTACCTTTTAGTATGTGGATGTTTGTAGGAACACTAGATACAGCAGTGTAGGTTAAGAAAAAAAGTGGGATGGGAACTATGAATTTTCAAGCTTCTGTTGTTCTCTCAGCGCTGTTTGGTGCTTCTGATAGAAGTTGTGGGGTTTTTTTTTCTTTTAAAAAGGCTAAAGGATGAAAAGCTGTTCTTGGGAGGACTCCTTCCACTTACTTCTTTGATTCTTTCCATAGAAATGTAATTGTAAGAGCACCAAAGAAAGTGGCACTCTTTGAGATTTGACTGGTGTTCCCTTGTATCAGTTGTTTACAAAAGGTGATAAATGCAGTGTATAACTTCTGTGGGGAAATACTTCTGTAAAATTAATTTTTCTACAGCTGTTCTCAGAGCTGTGAAAAAAATGATGCAACACTTCCATAACATTAAATTTGAGGAATAATTACACTTGGCAGTTTTTGTTTGCAGCAATGCACGAAAGGCTGAAGGCTTTTGTACAGTTCAAAGAGCACATTCCACAGATCTAGCAGTTGTCGGTTGCCTGCAGGGATCATTTGAATTTTCAAGGAAAAAAAGCATCAGAGTAATGCCCAGACCATTTGGTTGTATACTCTCAGCTCTCTCTTTTTAAATTTCACCTGTATGAAAAGTTGCTTGGAAATAAACCATGTGCAAATGTGACACACCTTAATGTCAGCTAAAAGATTTTTATGTCAAATTTTATTGCTTCTGGTTCTTTCTTATTGATGCTTAATAGCGTAGAGATTAATATGAAAAGTAAGATAACAAAAAATGAGGAATGAAATTGTTCAAACACGTGGGAATGGTGAAAGTAGATAACAGCAAAGGGAAATCCCTTTACATGTTGGGATCCTGTAGTTATTTGTCAGCTTATTGCATTAGCCAAATTGTACAACATACTCTGTGTTGCTTTGCTGTAGGAGAGCCCCGGTCAAAAAGGTAAACCCTCTCATCTGGTGTGCCGAGCCTGGAAAACTTGCCAGCTCCTATATCACACTTGCAGCTCTGTCACTCTCCATAAATGTGTTGATTGTCACTGTGTGTCTGTCTAAAGCTCCTGATTATCTAACAGGAGGCCATGTGAATATTTTTACGCTATGTACCCTAATAGGATTTTTGGTGAAATATTCCATGGTATTTCTCGGAGAGGAAATCTTTTTTTCTATTACTAGGTGATTATCTTCATTTGTTCTGGCTGTGGGTTGTTGCACAGCTCGAAAACTCAAGAGCCTTTCTGTTTTCAGTCATGTGCAGACACAAAAAGTTTGAAGCTAAGAAGCCTTGCTCTGGAGCATAGATAGTTTTTTTTTCCCCTCATTTTTCCATCATTTGTGCTAGCTGCTTGGTTTGTACTGCTGAAATCTCTCTTACCTCCCTCCCTACGAAGTGCAGTGCCTTGAGCTCAACCTGTGCCATGACCTCATGGGAGCAGTGGTGTGTCTCACCTGAAACTGCATAGCTCTTCAAGGTCAATTAATCAATGCCATTTTAATCATTTTTTTAATGGTTAAAAAAACTTAAAATACTCATTTTAGCTTTAAGAAATTAAGGCATATCTTGTATCTACTGCTGTCACTTGCACAGTATCATGTCATGATAGCCATCATAGGCAGTTCTTGCTGGAATGGTTTCATGTCATCTACTATTAAGAAATGGTATAACATACATGTAGAAAAGAAAGAAGATAATTAAGAAATAAAACCAGTTGAGACTATAAATCAGTGAAGTAATTGTAAATTGGATCATTGAATAAAATTAAAGTACTTGTTATGACATTTCGGTCCCCTCTCTGGAGGGAAGTATTACAGTTGTTGATTTAGGTATTTTCTATATAATGTTTTCTTATGTCATAGATCTTACTGAAAATCAGTGAGGCAAGTTTTCAGCAAATTACTATGCTGAAAACTTTTGATTCTTCCTACAATATGACTAAAATTTTTTGGATTATGTGAGGTTGCACATATTTTCTTGACAGAGGTGGTTTTGTTTTAATGCCAAGCATAGCTCTTATTCAGTTTAAAGAATGAATAAGAAGGAACTTAATCGTCTTTATGTCACTGTAATCTGTGGATTGTTGGATTCATAAACAGAGGTGACCATGGCAGTTTTAAGGTAGATGCTCAAACTGCCGCACTGTGGAATGTAGCCTCCATCCGCCTCATGAAGTGTGGTTGGATGCAAAAGGTCCAGCTCCTAGAATAACAACTGCCTGGAGTAGAAGCACTGATTTGAGCCAGCTGAGATCTTAAGAGCACTGTAGGGCACTTCACCGCATGGAAATAACTATATGAGTCCCAATAGTCTGTCCTCAGCTCTGCAGAAGCAAAAATACCTGGTTTTGTGAAGTCAAGAAGTGTACTGAAATCACTAGACTAAGAATGGCTTTATAATGTTCTTCTAAATGAGAGATACTTTACACAGTCAAAAGTAGTCATTGTATTTACAGAAGAAAAGTGAAGCAGTTGGTCATCTCTAAACAGGGAAGTGGTTTGTGTTTCATTACTAAGAAAACCCTTAGTCTTTGCTAATATAGCTGTTTTAATTAATACTTTCTTCACATGTATGGTCATAGGAGTATCTCTCAGTATCAAGCAATCAAAACTAATAAAATAAGAATGGTTTCAAAAATAAAGGAGTTTATCAATATTCCATATTCTAAACTCAAACTAATCAGTTTCTTTTGGGGAAAAGACAAGTGGGAAGTCCTTAACAAAGTGCATTTTGAAGCGAGGAAGAGTAGCTGTCACAGGTGTGTACAGTCAAAGTCTGCTCAGTCAGGTAGGATGTTTCATGAAACCAGCATCTGAATAGGGCTTCTTGCATGCATATTATGAGCAGGATTTTGCCTTGTATAGCTGTTTGAGGTCATGTAATGTAAATATTACTGGAACTTGGGATAAGAAGGTAGGACAATAAGGGAGCCCTTGTGCAAGCACTAATTGCTTTTTCTTATGCAAATACAAGTTCCTTTTACTGGCCTGTCTAGTGCTGTGCATTTCTCCTGGGGCAAACAGATAGATAAATAATAATAGTCTTTATTATATGTCATCTCTTCAATTAGTTTTTTAGCTGTCCTATGTTTTCCATAGCCATTTCTATGTTGTCTTTATCTCCTCACTGCTAACTTGTTCTTGCCACCCCCTCATTTCTTGTTTGCTGTACCTGAGAAACATGTTGTTCTGTTCTCTTTCATCCTTCTCCTACTTTTATCTGGCTCCCAACTGGAAACTTGAGCATTACTCTGCTCTCTCTTTCCCTTGGTTTGGAGTTTCTCATTTGTCCAGCTTGCTTCTGGCAATTTGCATTAGCTTCTGTAGGATGCAAGCTTTCCACTTAGAAAACAAATTTCGTTTGTTTTCTGTACCTTAGGTACAGAAAACCTTAGGAATATAGAATGTGAAAAAAAAGTATTGCTATCTGACTGGGCTTGCTAAAGATAGGCACATTGCCACTGACAGATTTTGTGCAGTACCTCTGAACCCTGCAGCTGTCCTACTATGTGTATTTGCTTGCTTTCTAGTCTCATGTTTCCACTTTCTCCCATCTTCCCTCAACATCTCATTTCCCCCCAGTCCATTTTGTGCACAGCCTACATTCACAGAAACTGTCCTGGGCTGTGCCTGCTGCTGCAGTTACTCTCATTTCTCTTCTTCCCTTTACCTCTGAACTCATAATTTCTTAGGGTACAGCTACTCTGAGTTTTCTTCTTACAGAGCTATCACAGATCTTCTGCATTCCTTTCTCTCAGCTGCAGTTAGAGTGCTTTGAAAACAAGGCTCTGGACCACATGTTTCTATCCATACTCATCTTAGGCACCTTCTATAAATTCTACCCTGTTTTGTTTTGTTTCGCACTGTTCCAGAGCATCTCCCAGCATTTTAGTGTGGTTTGCATCTGATGTGTCTTCCTTGACTTTTAGTTAGTGTAAAAAGTTTTAATTTAAGGGTTTCTGTAATATACTTCAGTAAATGCTGTCTATTTAAATCATATGTTGTTAGGAGTAGAACTGCAAAAATGTGAGAAACAAACTTCTCTGTGACCTGTTGTTCCTGAAAGTGACAGTCTGGTGGCATTTGTGTTATTAGTTGACAAAAGCATGCAGAATTAAGTTCCTAGAAAACTTTTTGCTTATTGCACTAACCTTGAGTGCTGGCTCCCTGATTCAGGACAATCCACCCTAAGTATAGTCTATAAAGTTACACTGATCTTTTTAGAGTCACTTCTTCAGAAAGAATCCTATCGCAGATACACATCACATATTGCTTTACTGTAAGCACATCTCTTCTGGGCTTTGTATTATTTTGGAGACCAAGTAAAGGAACATGTGAGATTAGCTATGTGAAGAATGAAGAATTAATTTCTGTGTAGCTGATGAAGTCATTCATGTGCCATGGTTGAATTAATCCCCCCAATCACCTGAAATGAAAAACATTTGTTCATTAGGCTTGCAAAAAAATCTCCGAGCACATTGCAACACAGAGTTACTATATGATCAGCTGTACATGTACAGTGTTCTACACAGGACTATTGATTGCACTGTGTGGGACAACTGTTTTCTGATGGATTCATGTGATTAAATTTCACAGTTTACAGCACTTTGTTCTATGAAGGCTAAAATTTTAAGCTCAGAATTACTGTTAAAGGAAAAGATATCGATCAAATGGAAGGATGTGCTGTTATTTGTCTAGAATGTCCTGCTTTGCAAGTCTAAGGAGAAGGTAGATGGGGATGTTAAGTTCTGGAACAAAAAACATGCAGAGGAGTCTGTGGTGGCACAGATGTTAATAGGTGTGGTTGGTTTTCAGCTTGAAGATTTTTGTTGTGGTTGGTGGTGTTTTTGGTTTTGGTTCTTTTTTTTTTTTTTAATTGATAATGTCGATTAGTTTCTTCATCCTCATTTTCATAACAGCAGACAGAACTGACCAAGGCAATGTGTACAACTTCAAAAAAAATATTTAAGTAATGAGATAGAGAAATGAGCAAAACAGTGGAAATTACTGCATTGAATAAAGAAATTTAAGCCTTATTTTAGTAGTAAATTTGTTTAAAGTGTGGTTAATTCCTATAAAATAAAAAGCCTGAAAAAATATGATTGAGGAAATCTAGTGTGTTTTCTGTAAATGATTACTGTGCTCCTCCAGTCTTTCAGACTATATGACATTTCAGTAAAACAAAAGACAGCTGGTTGATCTTACATCCTTCAGATTTGAAAAAGAAATTTTGTAATTAGGGGAAGAGTTTAAGTTACCTGCCTGGTTTACAGAGTGCTATGGAATGCATAAACAAAAAGTTGCATTAATGATCAGTTTTCAGCACAGTAGGCAATTAACAATGGGTGGTGCAAAATGGCAACACATGCTGAGAGGGAGCTTGGACTACTTCTTCTCATTACACATTTGAAATTTTTCTACTGAGTAATGACACATAGGTGTTATTTTGTTCTGTTCACATAAAATGTTTGTTCAATATATATTGTCATGGCCAAAAAGAAAAAAAAAGTGTGGTATTGTGAGTGATCTGGAAAATATTCCCACAAATACTAGAATGCATACAAAGCGATGTTATGCCTTCAGTTCGAGTAGTCTGTGTAGTCTGGTTACTTCATCTTGGAAAAACATTGCAGGAACAGAAAAGGTCCAGAAAAGGCCACTGAAAATGATGGAAGACATGAAAATTATTTCATGTGAATAGAGATTAAAATGCTTAGTATTGAGAGTGAAGAAAACAGGGGTGACATGGTAAGTGCTATATGAAATAAGGAATAGTATAGAGAGGTAAAATTTGAAAATCTGTTTACTTTTTCTAATAAAATCAGGGAGCAGGGAGATAGTCAATGAAATTTTTTTAAAAAAAAGATGTGGAGAAAAATCAGTACCTTTAAATGCAGGCTGTTTGTTTGACAAAACCTAATTGCTTTGGGATGTTACTGTCCTGGAGAGAAAATTGGGGTATGTGGAGTAAATGTTGAAATGAATAGCTAACAATCTCCTAAGTTATATAAATAAAAAAAATCATGATGTATATAGCATGTAATGTTCAAAAGAGAATGCCGCCCTTATACTGTCTTTGTGATTCCTATCTTCTGAGTTACATTTCTTTCAACCTTTCTCTGTCCTATCTGTCTTTGTTGAGGTAACAAATATTTCCACTATAGCAAGAGCACATTTATTAGAAGTTTTTAAGGGGATAACATTAGTAGTAAATTAATGAGAAGTTTTACAAAGTCTAGTAGATCTGTTGGTTGCTATAGTTTTGTCTTTGCTTGCCATACAGTACTCTGACTGTAAAATAAGCAGCTGTAAGCTTTATTAACCCTTTAGAAACTCTTAATGATCTTTGTAATGAAGTTGAAAAGCTATATAAAGTAGACATCCCTTGAATTTTAATACCATTATTAATAGAAGTAAAGGAATTTGATATTTTAGATTTTTCTTCTCAGCTTTGCACATACTGCATATAAATAGCTGCATAGGAAATAACTGGTATTACATTGCTTTGTATTTTATTTCATATCATTAAAATGACTACACAGGAAAATTGTTGAATCATGTTGTATATAATAGAAACAGGCTTTTAAAATTTCAGTGGATGTTGTGTATTTATTTCCTGTGTTTCATGGAGAAAAATAAAAGTTTTCTAACTTTGTCTGCTTTTTAATTAATTTCTAACTTTTTACTTCCATTTTTTGATTCATTATATTCAAGTATTTTTCCTCTAGTAGTTGCTATTCCTTTTCTATAACTGAATGTCTTTTCTTTATACTGGCTTCTTAAATCCTTTTGCATTGCCTTTTGCCATTCTTTCTTTAATCTTTTTCCTTCTGTTTAATTTTTAAATCCTTTGCCCTTTATCTTTTTTCAGTCTTTTTAGCTGCTGTCCTCTTCTTTGATTCTCTCTTAAACATTACTTCTTCTTAACATTGTGTTCTTTTACTGATTTTTCTTTTTGTTTTTGTCCTTTTAAATTTTTTTAAAAGTTTTTCTTTACTATGCCATCACACAAGGAAAAAATGACACAAATGTTACCAGTGGAATTAGAAACAAACACAGAAAGGATTCAGGTATGTTAAAGGGAAAGATGAAACATTTCTCTGTTTACTGAAAAGAAAAACCCTTTTTACTTTTTAGTGGGCATTGAAACACTTTACCTGAGTTTTTTTTTCCCTGATACCACATCCTGTGTTTTAAACCAAAAGCAATTATCATTTCAGTATTTCATGGTACTGTGCTGCTAGATTTTTTTCTTTCTCCATCCTGACAGATGCCTTTCATGTGTAGAAGTCTCCACAAGCACCGTCTCGTGCTTTATAATTCTTCTTTGAATCTGAAATTTTTTTGAATGCATTATTTAGAAAACAGCAGATCTCTCTGTAGTCTTTTACAAACTTTTTTATTGATTACTTATGAGAAAAAAGATTAAATAACTGAATACAAGCATTCACTTAATTCATTTAAAAGACTAATGCAGACATAGTTCAGAGTAGCCAGTAAATATGTAATCAAGTTATTTACCCTGTAATTAGTTAGTGGTTACTTAACAACTCTACATTTTTAAAAAGGATACTTTTCATTTGATGTAAATAGTAATCATCTTTCCCAGGTCTCATACAAACCTAGTTTTTTTTTTCTTAAATGTTTAATTTTTAATTTACTTTGAATTACCTGTAACATCAATGGAGAATGAAGTCTGTATGTAGGAACATTATGAGAATCTGGGAAAATTAAATACTGTAGAATATATTATTTTGCAGTTTAAATATATTTTTGTAATATTCTTTTGTGCAGGTTTTTGTATAGATTAGTGTATCACAGTGGTAGTCTCAGGATTGTGTACATTTCTAAATAAAATTTTGGGGTTGCCGTAAGACTTGAACAGGAAAAGTCTGCCAAAGAGAAGGTTTAACTTCTGTCTCCATATTTCCCTAGTGTTCTAAACTTGTACACCCAACAGCAGGACTCACTGAGCCACTCTGCAAATATGTGAGGAGTTGGGCAATGGGAAGGAATTTAAATACTGGTGTAAAAGAAATTTGGATTTCACCAGAAGCTTATAAAAGTCACCGAGAACAAGAAACCAGATCTGCGTCACAGAAACTTCAATGCAAGTGCATTTTGGGGGTTTTATCTATCTAATAAAATATTGCCAATTGGAAAAGAAAGTATTCAAAAAATAAAATAGGGAGTTTCGAATAAAAAACAGTCAAAACTGAAACATTTTTTGAAATGTTAAACTTTCAGTACTCTTGCATTGAAAGCACATCTGAGAAGCCTGTGAGATAGTTAGGTACCTGGGACTGGCATCGGTGTCTGTGTGTTTTCCTTAAGTATTGGGCTATATGTAGGGTATCTTCACCTGGCAGCAGGGTGTGTTGCTGACATTGCTAGTAGTGCCAAACTAACAGAGCTATTGGTTTGACGTGGTGCGGTGTCTATGTACAGAGACATGTGAGTATGGTGCTCTGCTACCAGCCTCCATGGGAGAGAACCACACTGAGTGTCCCTCTGGCAGTGGCGTGTGTGTCCTTGGACCCAGGGTTTTTGTCCAGCCTAAACAACATGTGACTCAAATCCACTAGCAGGAGCAGTGATCCAAGGATGACTGGTTTTGATATGAAAATATTTCTATACCTGAGATTGTGTCATCCTAGCTGATTTTAAAATATTACATGAGATAATGAGGAAGGAAGAAGAGACGCTGAAGGTCTGCCCATGAAAGTTCATGAAACTCTTCAGCTAATTTTGGGTATTTTTCCTGTCCAAGTTGCGACTGCTACAATCATTTTCTAGTTGGTGAGAACATTACAGAATCTACAAAGATGTAGTGGCAGACGCTGCAGTTGTTGCTGCTTCTTCAGTGGAAAATAATGAAAATTTATTTTACTTGATATAGAGGAATAAAGTGTTTGTTGCTGACATGTTAGCCAGACTTTTTTCTCTGGAGAATGGTCAACCAATCTAAAATAACTTGAGAGGGAGTTTAAAACTTCACATAATAGGTTACTAAGCAACAAAGCATGCTTTTGTTTTGCTTTAAATCTGTTTTTTGCTAATATTTTTAAGAAAACAGAAATCAATCATCACGGCTGTAAGCAAAGTCTTTTTATGAGCAAAATTTCAATTGCAAATGACTGAAAAAGCAGTCAGTACTGCCTGGTGATATGTACTAACTGGCAGATTGAGACATTCTGTATTGCCAACATTCAGACACTTGAAAAAGAGTATGTATAGGCAGGAGAGAAGAATTTACCGTTCAACAGCAGTAGGCGTTTCAGCAAGCAGAGGTGGTCTGTCTGCCCTGTGCTACATTACTGTGGGCTGTGCCTCATTTCCTTGGAGTGTTGGTCCCACCGGTCCAACAGTCAATAGTTAACACTGCTTGTTTTATGTTATTAGCCTGATTCACAGAAGTAACTCACCATAAAAACTTAATGGCACAAAAGAGAAAGCCGTCAAAACAATCAGCATTTCTATTTTAATGCTGTCTTAGGTGTGCATCAGGTTTTTTCCTGAAGATGGTTTTCCTTTGCAGTATTCCTATCCCACATGAAGAAAATCTATCCTAGATGTTAATAAAATGGGTTTCAATAGCAGATAACAATGGGTACTGAATGGTCACATATAAACTAACACTGGCCTTTTCGTGCTGGTGGAGATAGGAAGAAATGTGCCCTTTCTGGTGTTGGATATGGAGGGAGAGGATCAGGGAGGATGAAAAGAGCATCTGTGCTATCCAGATGGGAAAGAGTATCCTCTGCTCTGTGTTGGGAAAAGTCCCCGCTTGTACACTTCCTTCTAATATTATCTGCATTTGAGTACAAAGTACACTGCTTCCTGAGTCAAAATATGTCAGAAAGCCTGTAGTCCACGTATGAAACTAGACACTACATTTTAGAAAGGGTGATCTTTTATATAAATTTACACTTTTAATATGTCAGGCATTTGTGATGGAAGATCTTAGGTTTTGGGGACTTTTTTGTATGCGTACCATAGAGGCGTATAGAACTTGTGCTTTGTTTCACATCCTAAATATAAATGATACTGCATACAGTGCTAATTGGTTTGCTACTGCAAATCTTTTTGTGCATTTTATGTGCTTACTTTATTCAACTGTATTTGTTAATACTGATTATTCGATGAGAAAAAAAAAAAATTTGTGTCTCTAACCAGTCAAACAGATATTATCTTTTCATGAAGTGAGTTGCTTCTCAGTTTATCAGTGGTCTGTTTGGATTTAATGAGTTTATTCTTATTTCCAGACCTGGAGGTTGATGGGAAATATTTTCACAGATTTCAAGTACAACAGGTTTTTTTCCTCCAAGCAGCACTGTAGCACTGACTCTTAGAAAATTTAATTTCCCATTCTGAAACTATTTTAAATTGAAAGAAAACTAAGGGATGACTGAAAAATTTAGGTTTAATGATGATTTGAATTTTCAGTGGAGTCTTCTATATGTAAATGCAGGTATACATGTCTGTGAGCATGTAGTATGCAGTTGTTGATGCCTGAACTGTTTTCAGAGTGTGCTGTATGGTATTGTGAGAACAGTGAAGAACCAAGAATGATACTATGTGAGAGAGAAGAAAAAAAAGAGAATTTTGATACGTGCTTGTCTTTGGTGCAAAGGTTAGACTTTTCTTGGATCCCTTGCAGTTTTATTTTGTTCTGCAGAAAAAAGTTTCCTCTACAGAATTCTACATGAAAACTAGTTTTTGAAATGTGTTTATCTGATCATATGCTATCATCTAAATTGGTTCAAATGTGCATACACTACTTTTAAAGATGGGAATTGAGATTTATTGCGGCTGGGCATTGACAGCATAAGTTCAGGACTCACAGACCATCATGAGAGAACCAAGTGACAGGGTGGATATTTTACTTTGTAATACTCCCTAGTGATAATTTATTAATATCCTTTTATTCCATCTGATTTTTTCTCATTCTGTTTAATATGGTAAACATATGTAATTCACTTCTCCACATGAATAGAATTTTATCTTGTAGCATAAGATCCTGTCATTGCTTTTTCAAAAGCACTTAGAAAATATTAAGTAATCATGAGGGTTATTGCTAATTGCATTGGCTTTAATTTGTCACTTTACATGTTCTAATTATTTCTTCATGAGGTTATCAGCAAACTCTTAAATAGGACCTCACTGCAAATTAGGCCCTTGGGCCAGGTTATTTATTTTGACCCAAACTTCAGTTGAATATTATGATTAAAAATAACTGAAGAATAAATACATTTTAATAATGGTCTTTAAAACTGTAAAAGTTAAAATCTAAGCAAAATTTAAGAGCAACAATCACATCTTGTCATGTTAATGAAAGTCCTGTCGCATTTTCTTAAAGCTGTGGGTGCTACAGCTAAACACATACAGCAATTTGAATATTGAAAATAGCCCTTCCCAAGTACTTTTTGAAAAGTTTATGCTAAATACATTACATGAAACTAACTGACCTTACTTCAAGTTAGTCCTGAAAAACTGAGAAGAGTTTGTGTGAAGTTCAGTTTGTTCAGTAAAAATACTGTAGACAGGGAGGAGAATTGAAAGCAGTTACAAAATATTTCTGTTCTTACTGTGGCTTGACAGATCTTTGTCTCTTTGGCATACCAGGGTGAACTCGGGTTACCCAGCATCCCACTTGTTATTTACACCAAAAATCATCTTTATAAAATACATCAGTCTGCATCAAACACTGATCAGTTGAGAAGAACTTCCAATTTTTAATACTTTCAACATGCTGTAAATATGACAAAAAACATGTGTTAGAAGCAACAGAAAATAGATTTATTAATGACCAGTGGTTTCACTGAACATAAGAGAGATGTAAGATGGCTTCCAACCAGTGCTACCTTACTGCCACCTTCAAGTGAAGGAGTAAAAGAGGGGTGCATACATGAAAATAGGGAAAAAAATGGAATATTTCTGACTGAGTATATCGGGTTTGAGCTGTGGTCCATTAAAATTTTCCAAATTCTACTTTCATAATTTATTGTGGTCATAGAAGTGCTCACTCAGCCAGGCAGTTGGACTAGATGATCATTATAGGTCCCTTCCAACTGAAAGTGAGTCCTATTCTATTCTATTCTATTCTATTCTATTCTATTCTATTCTATTCTATTCTATTCTATTCTATATAGAATATAAAATTATTTTACAGACTGGACAAGCATTTTGTGTGACATTTGACATGGAATAGCTTCTACCTGTCCATTTATGTCTCTTGACTGCTAATTTATTTCACATTCCAACTTAGTACTGGGAAAGAATAACCCTTTCACAGGAATGCTTTGTATGTACATTGACAAGAAACATTTTTTCTTCAGGATTGATTTATCATATCTTTCACTGAACACAAACAGTGGTGTATGGTCTGTTTCCCATTTATATGAACAAGGGGCAGAGTTTCATCTGTTCCTGGAGAAGGGGAAGGTTGTTTCTGGAAGAGATGTAGTGTAGCATGTCCTGGGACGTCTTTAGGCAGGGGTGGGTCCCCGGCACAGGCATCATGTCTGTGGCACCAGAGACTGATGAAAGGGTTAGCTGTGCTACCTGTAATCTGTGTGACCCCTGTGAGGCTGCTGTTGGGTGTGAGAGTGTGGTGGGGGTCTGAGCACTGCAGGTGTATCTATCCATGGTGCCCATGTCTCGGCGTTACTAGGACAGTCTTGAGGAGATCTATGAAGTGCTGCAGGTGAGCCTGTGTTTACAGATTAGTTTTATGAAAGAGAGTTTTGTACTGACTGGGAAAAAAAAGCAGCTATAGTCAGGTGGGTCCATTTTTTCTGAACACCCTGTGTAAAATATGGTGTTTGTGTGCTTGACTTCAGTCTGATTTTATACAAAATCTTTGGTTTGGTAGTTATTTCCTTTACAGTCTCAGGGGAGGGAGGGGCATAATGAGTTGGTCTACTGAAGGGGACCTTTACCAAGAGCTTATTTACATTGTCAGGTTTCTGAGGTGAAAGGATAGTTTCTTGATGTCTGTGATTTGATTTTGCTGAGTGAAGCAATATTCAGGTTCTAAGTAAGCTCTCTGTTAAAAACTTTGACATCCAAAAATCTGTGGTTGGTGCCTTCTGAATTCCTTTCAGAAGTAGCACCACTTGAATGGACTTTTTTCCTCAGTAGTAATAGTGCCTGGCTGCTGATGTGCACTTCCCACAGTCCTGACTCTTCTTAGTCTCCCAGCAAAAGGGCTGTATTGACATAAGTGGCTTGTAGTTCTCATGCACTATTACGAATACTGTGCTCTGCTCCCATTCCCCATTCATGTGCAGGACGTGAGTCCTCCTCATGGAAGTGGGGTCCTTGACTCTGGGACATTTACCCACCTTCCCTGAAATGTGGAAGTTCTTGTAAAGGGGAGACAGTTTGAAATATAGGTGTTGCTAAGAAAAATACTTCCTCAACTGTTTCTCTGTGCCATTTATAGGTACATGGACATGTTTCTCTAACTTGTACACACAGATAAAAGCCTGTGGTTCTTATGACATTATTTATTTGAATTTGGGTGCTAAATTTGAGCAAGTAGTTTCTGTGTAATTTCTGAAGGACGCTGGCTAAGAAGGCATACTGTAAATCCCATCTGATGCTGGAGTGTTAAGGAAAAAAACATCCCCTGATTCTGTAGTCTGTCCCAAAGGCCAGATTTAAGGGATTGCTGCAGAAAGATTTACTTAAGTGAGGATTATGCTATGTCTTTTGCCACAACTTTGCCTTATTTGCTTGCTTGCTTAAATAAATGGACAGTTAACCTTAGTCCTCCCTTTTTGTCACACGCACTTGTGTTGTAGCACGTGCACATTGTTAATTTGTAGAAATTTGACCTTTAAAGTAGCTTCTGGCTCTCTTAAGATTAGTTTTATTAGAACAGATCCAGTTTACCAAGTAATCAGCTCAGTGACTCCTGTCTGATTTCACTTCTCAGCACAACCAACTGAAAATTGTTTGCGCCAGTGTTGGGTTTCTGAGGGATGGACAGTTCATACTTTGCTCTTAGCACCATCTCTCTGGTAATGCGTGTGTCAAGGTCTGAGAAGTGCTGCCCTGTCTTACTGTCTTGCCAACATCTGTATTTGTCATTCTACCTTACTTGTCTGTCCCACATATTTTTCATCTGTAGCTTTGTACTTGCTTTCAGGTCATTAATAAAAATACTGAAAGGCAAGCATAAAGTCAGTTTCTGTAGATCTTAATTTGACCTTCTTAGTCCTTGTTGAATATTACTTGAATCCAGTTGTAAACAGGAGATTTTAAAGCAAATTTGAGAGGGAACTTGATCAACAATTTCAAGAATTTATTAATTCCTGATGCAGAATCTTGTGTTCTGTGTTCCCTCAAAGCTCCTCCTAAAAGCTTTTAACTTTCAAGTTTGCTTAGTGCTATAGAGGCCACCTATAAGAGAAGTTACGGCTATTCCAATGGCTTCCTGTCTTGAGATTTTAGCTTGAAACTGTTGATCAGCTTGTCCTTTCTGCAGTTCTCAAGAACAGCTCAAAGCAGAAAGTGTCAAACTCTTAAAGTTTCATCAATATATCCACATAACAGTAATCTACCATTAGTTTATGCAGTTGTTACCTCTTTTAGCAGGGAAGCTAAGGTGTGAACTGGCTTAGTCAGACATAAAGGAGACAGATTGCCAGTGTAGTTAATGGACATTCCATTGCCTCAGCCCTGCTACACACGCTTCATGGATAAGTAATGGATTATTTCATTTTCTAGTTTTCTTATGCTGAGAATTTTCAAATAGACCAAGCTTATTTCAACAATAAAAGTAATGGATTGCTTCCACTGCCTGTGAACACTGTGTCTTACCCGGATCACTGAGAAGTACGCTGCACTCTGAAGGTGGCTCATGAGTATAGCATCTGGGGTGTAACTGCTGCAGTAGGTTGGTAATATTCATGTTTTGAAAAGGTAGGTGAGTTGGGTTGCTAAATAACATTTTTTAAAGATGACAGACCCTATAGCTTCTTCAAATACAGCATAAAATCAGTCATGGGTTAAAATATTTACGATTATTTGTTTTGCAAGTTTTTCCTGCAAATCTTTAATTAACAGTTTTTAAGGGCAGGCGGAAGGAGTAGATAACATTTTGTTCATGCTTCTTCTGAATAATAAATTTGGAAAATTCATACATGTATGGACAAGGCATCATATTCTGTAGGCTGTTTAAACTAGTTCCATGTGATATGTCTTTGGGATCCCACAGTTGAGCTAGAGCATTAACTTTAGTGATTTCTCTTTGTTCCGTGTCTTCTGGCTCAGTTGGTTCACTACACATTGAAGCATTTTACAGTAATTCACAGGTAATCTGTAAGTTGTGTATTGTTTGAAGGTGGATTCAGTTATGAAGCTTATGAGAGATTCACATGGGTGTCACATCCACCATGTGTAGCACCAAGTAGTGCTAGAGGCTAGGTGCAAACCTCCTTTATCTTCTCTCTTCCTGGTATCCATCTTGCCCAAATTGTTCACTGCACAATTGCATAGCTGCAAGAAAAAGACTTAAGAGGATTGTGATATTTGTATGATTTCTATATTTCTTAAATTTTGTTTTAGTAAGGAATGAGTGATACAGCATAAAGATGATGAGAAGCTGGAAAAGGCTTTTAAATGTAGTAAGAACCTCTTCACTGAATTCCTTTACACAGTTCTGTGACAGTTGTCTTGGAGGGTTATTTCTTGTTATCGGTATTGGAACCACAAAAGTGTTTCTGATAGTTTGTATTTGTTTTTCAGAAAGTCAAGTAGTAGTGGCTGGCAGACTGGTTTCTTCCTTATTTCTTTTTTCTTCATGTGTGTATATGTGTGTAAATATGTGAGTATGTGTAAGTGATAGCAAGCTTGGTGGGGAACAGCAACAATAGAGGACAGCATTATGACTCAAAACGATGACAAAAAATGGAAATATGTTCTGAAAAGAAAGAATACTATGCTTAGCATTAGACAAGACTAGTCTACTGAAGAAATATAGAGTGGGGAATAATTACCTAGGTAGCAGTCCCTTAGAAAAAGATTTTAGGGTTGCATGTGATCCCAACTAAAGATGAGTGTGCTGGGTTTGTGTATGTGGTGGGGTTTCTGGTAGCAGGGGAGGGGGCTACAGTGGTGGCCCCTGTGAGACGCTTCTTGAAGCTCCCCTGTCTCCAAGTCAGACCTGCCTCTGTGCCAAGGCCAACCCAATTAGCAGTGGTGGCTGCACCTCTGTGATAACGTATTTAAGAAGGGGAACCTGGAAGGAGGAGTTGGAGTTGTGAGGCAGGGTTGTGAGGAGAACATCTGTGTGATCACCAAGGTCAGTGGAAGAAAGAAGGCGGGGGGGGGGGGAGGTGTGCTGGTGCAGAGACCCCCCTGCAGCCCATGGTGAGAGGGCAGGCTGTCCCTCTGCCACCCATGGAGGTCCGTGGTGGAGGAGATGCTGACCTGCAGCCTGTGGAGGACCCCACAATGGAGCAAGGGGCTCCACCCAAAGAAGGCCGGGACTCTGTGGGAAGAAGCCCCTGCTATTGTAGTTCAGCGCTGGAAGGATTGCAACATGTGGAGGGATCCACTCCAGAGCAGCTTGGGAAGCACTGCAGCCTGTGGGAAGAAGTCATGTCAGAGAAAGTTCATGGAGGACTGTCTCCTGTGAGAGGGACACCACGTTGGAGCAGGAGAGGAATGCGAGGAGTCCTTCCCCTGAGGAGCAGGGAGTGGTGGGACTGACTGCACATGCCATTCCCTTTCCCATGCGCTGCTGGTGGGGAGGAGGTGTTTTTAAGATGTGGTAATGCTTCTCACTGTGCTATTCTGTCTGTTGTGTTGTTGTTAGTGTTTGAATTAAATTGCTGTTCTTTTTCTTCCCCTAAGGAGTCTGTCTTTTGCCTGTGACTGTAATGGGTGAATCGTCCCTCTCTGTCCTTACCTCAATTCCTGAGCCTTTTGTTTTATTTTCTCCTTCCCATTCCTGAGTGGGAAGGGGTGAGTGAGCAGCTGCGTGGTGCTCAGGTGCCCTCTGGGCTCAAACCAGGACAATGAGACACTGATGTGAAACTGTTGTAAAAAGTGCAAACACTGGGTAATGAAAATGAAGTTTGTTATAGAAGATGTATGAAACTATCTTTTCAGCACTGTTCAGGTTTCATCTGGATTAATATATTCAGTTCTGGGCACTTCAGAAAAGAAGTGGATGAACTAAGGAGTCTGTAGAAGAGCAGCGCCAGTTAGGGAAGTTTAGAAAATTTGATAGCTTAAAGAAGAGAAGAATGAGAGAGGCAAGATAAATCCTTAGATGCATTAGAAGGCTGCTGCAAGGTTGCACCTTACTCCAGGTGGCTAGAACAAGAAATAGTGGATTTAAATTACAGCAAAATAGGTTAAGGCTAGACCTTAGGAGTACTTTGAAGTGGGAGGATATCAAAACATTGGAGTAGATGCTGTGGTGAGACTTGTGTGCTCTTCATAACCATAAGCCTTTAAGAACTACCTGGCACGGGGGGCTGATCCTCTTCTGTAATAGCACAGCTGAAATTGGTGACTTCATGCTGGTCCCTTTCAGCCCTATGGCTCTCTGCCAGTAATCGTGAACTGTTCTTATCCACCTAAGTGGAGGCCCACTGATCAGCCTCTTCTGTGCACGGTATGTCTAAATGCTTTTAATGCTGTCAGCCTTGTGATGGGCTGATTCCTTCATAAGAAGTAACAAAATGGTAAAAACCACAGTGACAGAGTTGAGCAATCTGTTGTGAATCCTTATGTGTACTGAGCACTTTAATAAACTGAGTGCTATCTAGGGTAGTAACTGCGGGTGTAATTTTCCATATTCCAGTGTATGATGAATCAATCACTTTGTGTGAGGGCTTGATTAATGAGATGAGGCTAAAACTAATTACCCTGAATTAGTCTGAAAAGGTCTTAAACACTGAGGATCCCAGCTTGACTCTGTTGGTAGCAGAAAATCCAGATTTTCCCATCACTTGGTCCAGAAGGCAGATGAGATAAGAAAGCAACTTTGGAAAAATGTCGTGTCCTGTCTTAAGGAGTCATCACCAGCAATTTTATCTGCACTATCCTCTGGTCATGGCGCTGAATCTAGCATCAGTAATTCTGTTGAATAGCAAGTGGGACAACTCCAAACTCAAATATGCTTTGTGCAAATTTCATCGTAAAACAGAAAATAAAAAATGAATGAGCAGAAACAATCTTTGATTCTTACAGTTCATCTGCTGATACTGGTGCTCAGTGCAGCATTTGAGCCTAGAGGGGAATCACCGCCACCATCAGTGTTAAGGCTACTGATCTACTGGTTGCGGTTCAGCTCCTTGTGCACAGTGGAGTTGTATTTGGATGATGTCTAATGTTTCTTTATCTACATTTGCATGTACTGCTTTACTATGTCAAGGGAAAACTGCTTGTAATATGGCTTTACTTGTGTTCAGTTTTTAGTGCAGTTCTAGCCTCTGACATGTCATGTTGCTGGTTTTGTGTGATTTAGTAGTATTTTTAATGCCTTCATGGTCACTTTGAGATAATCCTCTCTCTATTCTTCTCTTACTTATGAATTCTTCAATGTCTTTTTCAGTGTATCTGCTTTCTCTGTTTCACACTTCATCCTGAAATTTGCCAAGACTGTGTCCTTGGACTTTTGTGGGTTTTTTTTCATTTTATGCTGTTGCCAGGTGAGTTAGGCACTACTGGTACAGCTGTACAGATGACTTGGAAATCTGTCTTTCCACCAATGTTATTCCTTCTTCCATGTAGTCCTGTGTCATAGACTGGATGTCTAGCATGATGCATTTTAATTATCTTACAATTTCAAAACAAAACTCTATCCACTTCTCTCCTTTTCTATCACAACAAGAACATTATCCTTCTTGTCAGTCAGAGTCAGTGACTCAGGGTTATTTTTTACTCTTACTTTCCTCATGCTTCATAGGTCCTGACCAGAACCAGCTTTTGTACTGTCACGACCCAAACTGGAAGCCCAGATAGTTGCAAGGATTCTGTGATCACCTCGGGTTAAATTAAGGTGAAACGACAGCAAACGACCAGTTAAGATGTTTTGCTTGCAGTAGAAAACAATTTAAACTTGGAAAAGAATAATAAGCAATGTGGTCTCTTATAAATCTATAAAAAGGGAAGGGAAGGGAAGGGAAGGGAAGGGAAGGGAAGGGAAGGGAAGGGAAGGGAAGGGAAGGGAAGGGAAGGGAAGGGAAGGGAAGGGAAGGGAAGGAAAGGAAAGGAAAGGAAAGGAAAGGAAAGGAAAGGAAAGGAAAGGAAAGGAAAGGAAAGGAAAGGAAAGGAAAGGAAAGGAAAGGAAAGGAAAGGAAAGGGGAAAAAGGAAAAAGGGGTCAAAGAAATCCGGATCACCATCCCTGGATCCAGCGTTGTCTCGGGTCCGGTAATCCTGAGTGGTGGGTGCACACACAGCAAAGCTTCTGTCGCCTTTTAAGTTCATCTTATCAGCTGATTAGCATACTAGACAAGGAGGGGCAGGTATCCCACAAATTCATTTCCATGAGAGACATGAGGAAAAAGGTGGAGCATGGGTTCCAGTTGAGTCGGTGGTCTTACTCACCCCGCCCACCTTTGGATTTTCCTCTGTTCCCAGAGATTTTTGTTGACTTCATGCTCCTTATCAGTCATCCCAGAAATTACCATCTCTTATCAGTTCTTGTTACCACTTCAATGGTGAACCTTGAAGTCAGTTACAAGGCAAGCATGGTGTCTGGCTTGCACGATAGAGCATCGGGTTTAAACAATAGAGCCAGTGATTACCAGTACTTGTGCTTGAGGGGAAACATTTGGTTTCACTCAGTCCAGTTTCCCCCTTTGAGGCTTATCTAAGGAGTTTGTCAATGCAACTGCAAGGGAGTGTGGGGTGCATCCTTCGATACACTCCGGCTTCCTTGGGTGACATTCCTTAGACTAATCCAAAGGCCACAGCTTGTCCTTGAGGTTTTCTTTGTCGATGAATGTTTGAGGCATTACTTCTTTCAGTTCCTTACGTGTACCTTCTTTTTTAAAATATTGTTCAAATCCATTTTTTCCTTGATCCTCCTGTTAAATTTCATGGAATCATCGAATCATAGGTTGGAAGGGATCACCTGGTGCAACCTTTCTTGGCAAAAGCACAATCTAGACAAGATGGCCCAGCACCCTGTCCAGCTGAATCTTGAAAAGCGTCCAATGTTGGGGAATCCATCACTTCCCTGGGGAGATTGTTCCAGTGGCTAATTGTTCTCATTGTCAAAAATTTTCCTTTTGTGTCCAGTTGGAGTCTCCCCAGGAGTAGCTTACACCCATAACACCTTGTCTTTTCCTTGTGACTCCTTGTAAAAAGGGAGTCTCCATCTTCTTTGTAGCCACCCTTTAAATACTGGAATATGGTGATGTCTCCCCTAAGCCTTCTTTTCTCAAGGTTGAACAAACCCAGTTCTCTCAGCCTTTCCTCATGTGACAGGCTTCCCAGTCTCTTGATCATCTTTATGGCCCTCCTTTGGACCCTCTCCAGCCTGTCCACAGCTTTTTCATATGGCTGGACCAAAACTGAACACAGTATTGCAGGTGTGGCCTGACAAGAGCTGAGTAGCGTGGGGTAATGACTTCTTTATCTCTGCTGGTGATGTACTTGTTGATGTAACCCAGCATCCTGTTGGCTTGCTTTGCTGCTGCAGCACACTGTTCACTCATGTTGAGCTTGTTGTCCATCAGGACCCCCACGTCTCTTTCCACAGAGCTGTTCCCCAGCCAGGTAGATCCCACTCTGTGCTGCACTCCTGGATTATGTTTTCCCAGGTGTAAGACCTTACAGTTGTCCTTGATGAACTTCATAAATTTCTTGTTAGCCCACTTCTCGAGCCTTTCCACGTCTTCCTGCAGGGTGGCTCTCCATTCTGAAGTGTCCACTTCCCTACTCAGTTTGGTATCATCAGCAAACTTCATCAGGGTGCATTTGATCCCATCATCCAGATCGCTTACGAAGATATTGAAGTGTTGGACTCAATACTGATCCCTGGGGAACCCCACTTGTGACAGGTTGCGAGAGTTTGAAAAGGAGCTATTTACCACCACCCTCTGGATGCGGCCTGTCAGCCAGTTCCCCACCCACTGCAGAGGCCACTTGGCTAGACTGTAACACATCTGTTTGTCTAGGAGGATGCTGTGGGAAACCGTATCAAAAGCCTTGGAGAAACCCAGATAGGCAATGTCTGCTGCTTGCCCCACACCAAACAAGCAGGTTACCTTGTCATAGAAGGCAAATCAGCTTTGTGAAGCATGATTTTCCCTTGGTGAATCCATGCTGGCTTTTCCCAGTCACGTGTTTCATTTGACTTGTGATAGCCCCCAGGAGGATTTGTTCCATAACTTTCCCAGGGATTGAAATAAGCCTGATGGGCTGAGAATTTCCTGGATCCTCTTCTAAGACCTTCTTGTAGATGAGGGTGACATTAGCCTTCTTCCAGCCTTCTGGGATGTCCCCTGATCTCCACAACTTCTCAAAGGTTATGGAGAGCAGCCTTGCAACAATGTCAGCCAGCTCTCTTAACACCCTCGGGTGCAGAACGTCAGGGCCCATCGATTTGTAGGAGTCAAGCTCCTGTAACAGTTTGCATACCAGCTCTTCTTTCACTAATGGTGGATCTGTGTTTGCATCAACCTGCATTTTTGTTCCCAAGACCTGGGGCCCAACAGTGCTGGTAAAGACAGAAGTAAAGAAAGTACTAAGAACCTCTGGCTTTTCAGCATTGTTGGTGACTGATTCACCTCTCCTGTTTACCAGCAGGCCAATATTTTTCTTCTGTTTCTGCTTGTTCACATACCTGAAGAACCCTTTCTTGTAGTTTTTGACAGCTCTGGCCAATATCAGTTTTCTTATTCAGACCTTCTTGCCTCTGCCCTAAATTTTGCAATTTTTGTTCTTTTTTTGCCAGTTTGCAGATCAGGTGTTGCCTCCCTTAAAATGTAGTCAGTGAATTCTGTCTTTTGTCTTTTAGTCTGCTTGCATTTTCATATCCATTCCCATTTGATATTCTTCTGAAGACCTCTTGTCTCAAATTTAAGCTACTTGCAAAGCTTTACATGGGTGCTTTCCAAATGTGGTGAGCAGTCCAGTAATTGAGGGGTTGGAAAATGTTGGTAGAACCAAATGAAGTATCAGTGCTACACTGATTTTCTTTGAGAAAGCTTATTAGGTCCAAAAACTCAGGAAACTGATCTTTGTCATTTGTGTTTTTTTTTTTTTTTTCCTATCAACAAGTTTTATGTTGTGTCTGTTCATTCTGCTTTACCAGTACTTCCAGACTTGTCCACATATTTGGAGACAACTTCTTTCATAGTTTATATTTCTTTTTCCACAGCTTTGTACCCATGAGGGAACCTCATGAACTCCTCAAAAAAGCTTCTGCTGCTTTTGCATCCTTCTTGTAAGCCCACTTCTGTCTTCTTGTATGCATCAATAAAAAGTTTCCATATACAGAATTTGCTTCTATTGTCTTTTTTACTTTTCTGTAGCAGTTCTATAATGGTTTGTCATTAGATTATAAGCTTATTTAGACACTAGCTATCCTTTTAAAGCATCTGAAAAGTGTCCTGCAATAGTGAGAATGAAGTGCACAAAACTGAAATAAATTAATTTTGCAAAGTAGCAGTCATCTTTTCTGCATTCTCAGTCTTCGTTCTTCCATTCTAGCTTCCATTAAGGCATGAATTTTTCTGTTGAAAGGCGAAAAAATACAGCCTGCCTGTGAGGCCACTATTAATTCCACACTACCTCTCTTTTATAGTTAGTGCAGCTGGCACCCTACCCTCGGGAGAACGAGCTCATCACTTCTACCACATGCTTGTTCTCTACCAGTTCAGGCAGCAGGAATCCTAAGTTAGCTATCAAATATTGGTCTTGCCCATGGCAGTGCATAGCATTCGACAATGCCTCTGGGCCAGCTGAAAATAATTTCTAGCACAGTTGGAGTGAAACTACAGAGGTGTAACATTCAAAGACATGTAAGGCCTGAGGAGGGTGGGATTCAGTGTTATCTTCAGCAATAAACAAAGATTTGCAAAATCAGTAAAATCAGATAAGAATAATACAGGTTTAATTAAGCTTTTTTAAATATAGCATACTGTCCTGAGTGTGAGAAGTAATGAGACTATCTGTGGTTGTAGATTAAAATCTATTTTTGACTTTCCAGATGTGTCATATATTTCCAGTGCCAAATTGTCTCAGCTTCACTTATGTTTGTTTTAATAATATTTTTCATACATGTGTATGTATTCTTACCATAGTGCTTTCATATCCTTCATCTGCTTACTGCAAATACTCACAAAGATTTCCAGGTGTTTATTAAAAAGACGAAACAATTAGCCATAAGCAGGTGGACTGAGGCATATAATATAAGGGAGAAACTTCCTAGAAGTGTAGATTATTCTATTACTGGTATGATGTTACTTCATATTTGCTTTAACCATCTGATAGATATTGTTTGCAGAAAAGGAATACTTGTCAAGAGATTTCTTTGTCCTTAAAACAGTTAATGCTAATTCAAGAACATTGTGTCTACCTATGCTTATACACATCTTTGCTGCATTTTCCTGTCCTTACGCTTAGATAGAATTACTGAAATGGTTCCTTTGCCTTCTCAGTATAACTCTGAATGTTTTTAAAGCATGGGTTTTGTAACTTTGGAGAGTTTTATTCAACTGAGTGTATGTCAGCAATTTTTCTTGTTCTTCAAATTCCTTTAACTGACTAAAACCTGCTCCCTGCTTTTGAGGAATTTTGAAGAGTGGGAAAGCTGCTTTCTCTTTAGTGTTAGTCTGCTGCCATGCAATACTTTCAGTTTCCCTGTCATCCTATTACCGTAATAGTTGGCGCTGTTTTCTACATGTTGTGTAGAGCATTATTTCACAGAAAGACAGAATCTGGCTCTCATTAGGTCCCCAGCTGATGGGTAACCATATTGTGCTGATTGTATTGAATCTTTGTTCAGTAACCATCCAGCAGTGATAGACAATGGCACTAGATTTTTTAATAATATGATAGTATCAGGTGTTGTAATACAGAAGAGTGGCAATTTTGGGACTGTGGTTGGATGTGAAGGTCTCTTCCTCCTTTCTTAAAACGCTGCCTTCTTCCTAGCTGAGTTGCTCTTACTGGCGGACCGGAATCTATCCGGACAGGACTTCTCTCCCTCTCTTGTTGGATCCTGTTTTTCAGCACACAATGCTGTGCTGTGCACTGACTGAGGACCTGCTGGCCTTTGCAATTCATGGCTGCCCCATATTGCTCCATCGCTTTTCTGGGGAGGAGGAGACACCTGCAGGGTTTGGTGGGGGTTCTTTCCCTCTGAGCTGGCTGGAGCCAGGGGAGTGGTGAAAGCATGGGCTGAAGCGGACAGGAAGGGACACAAGGATGGAGGCAGAGGGACAGAAGAAGCAAGCAGCATGGTGCTGGCTTGGGCGAAGCTACTAAAGGCAATGCAGGGCAGTGCTTGGGACTATTATTGACCAGTACCAGGCTCGTTTTGCTGTTCAGTGTTGTTTGATGTGGAAGGACATAATAATCTAAATTACTGCATTTGGATACATTTAGGGTCAAGATACTTCTGTATAACTAGTATATGGCCTATTGCTAACATCTGTCTGGTACAAATGGAAACACAATCTGCTCATTTCATGGAGGTCGTCATGTATTCATGAGCTAAGAAGAGCTTTTGGACATTTGCTGATTCTAAATTTGACTGTGGTCAGAGGTTAAATGTTGAGAATTCTATCATGTGTTGGTCCATCTGGTTCTCGGTTATTTTTATGACAAGGCAATATGTGGTAATTACATGTTATTATTGTTTGATAATAGTTTTAAAGTATTTTGTCAAAATGGTTATTAAATCTCTGTATCTGGAAAATGTGTTTCCCTCACACGAAGAACTGTCTTTTTAAAAAAATTACAGATTAGGTACATTTTATGAAGTAAAGCCCTTTTGACTATATCCACGTTTTGTTTCAGTGGTATGCAGTATGCATTTTGAAGCTCAGTAAATGTTCTTCCTCATCTGTGTAGCTTAAAATCTACCAACTGGGGGCTCTTGGATTTCATTACTGTCAGTTCTTCCTTCTTTTGCATTAGTCATTTAATGGCAGTACTTCTGCACTTTTGCAACATTCTTCATCAGTAACAAACTTTGAAGAATCCTGGTTCTAGATGTTTAAGAAGCTGTCTCAGGCCTCCATTATATATGTATTTTGGAAAGTTCTTTTGTTTAGCTACTTAAGTTTTAAACTCTAAGTATATGCAATTTCATTACCTTTCACTCCCATTAATCTTTTAAATTAAGGTGTCATAGATGTTTGTCTTAACTCAGAAATGTTCTTTGTTTCTGGAAATTCTCAGTCTTATTTTTGTAAAGTAACACTTATGTTGGCCTTGTTCTTTTTTTGAATATTATTTTTGGTAAGTTTTGATTTCTTTATTAATCTTTACCTGTACACTATCAGAGTCATCACTGCAGTCATTACTTAATTTGTTACTCTGTTATGATGACTTTGTCCAGAAACATGACGTGTGTTTCGTCATTATTTGTTGTAATAAACATATTGATGAAATAAAAATTCCAGCTAAGAGTCTCTGAGATAGGAAAAAAGATTTGGATGTTTATATAAAGGGAGAAATTTGAAGTTCCCTGCTCAAAACTTATTGAATGTACTAAAAATATCAGATGGGATATTTAGAAGGTTTTGTCTTAAAGTGTTATAGGCACGTTCAGCAGTGAGAAAACCTTTTGAGCTGTTTTTGTAACAAAGAAGAATATATGGGGAGCTAAGTAAAACAGCTGTGATACAGACTCACAGTAAGATTGCAGGATTAATAACTGTAGACTGAAGTTCAGTCCCTTCTGAAATTGTGTGTGAGAGAGAGTGAATGTGTGTGCGACTGCATGTGTGTGTGTGCTTAAAATGGAAAGGCTTTATTTATTTATTTCACTTTCTTTGCTTTTCTGCTTTTCATACAGAAAATAAAAAAAGACCCTTTGGACTTGAAGCAAAGACCCCAAGCAGCATTGTGATTTGCCTCACTCAGAGTCCCTACTGTATTTATTTTCCTGAAGCTTTTTTCCTTCCTTTCTTTTTTTAATAAACACTTATAAAACTATATTGCTTGAAGTTGCTATCCAGCCGAAATACCTGTGAAAAGCTTACCTGCCTTGAGTACCTATGTTCCCTTGCTCCTCTGTTCATTTCTTCCCTGCTTTTTTTGTAGTGTTATAGTTTCCCCTTCCTATAATCTTTTCTATATTTCTAGAAAAACATTGTCTTGAAGGCTCTGATCAGCTTCATTTATTATGCAGTAATGTGGAGATTCAGTACGAGAGAGTGGCTTGTGGGCCAAGTTCAGTGTGGAATACTAAGCCTCTTGACAGGAACAATAAGATGTCATCAGGAAGTCACACTTTGGAAGAGTCACAGAATAGCTCATGTAGGACTCTCTATCAGTTTTGATACTGTGTGAACTGGCAGTATACTGATAGGCAAAAAAAAAAGAAGATTGAACTTCCATGTGATTAAAAAGGAGATCGGATCAAAGGCAGTGGTATGTGGAGTGTGAGGTAGTAAGTCTACTGTCTGCCATGTAGGTCCAGTTGAAATGTTGGGGTTGAAGGTTTATAGAGGCATAGATTTAAAGTGTAGGTTACAGGGGCAGTGTTATAGGGGTAGAGAAGATTTAATCCTGAAAAAGGCCATCATCTAGGGAGTAACTGTTCTGCATAGGAAGGCTTCACATTGCTCTTCCACCAATTTTGTCTGCATAGCTACAAGCAACTAAGACCAAACATGGCACCAGTGTTTTGGAGTGGGAGTATAAATAGATGTGGATGCATGTCCACAAATTTACACATTTTTATCAGATTTTTTTACACATAGTTTTTGCTGGCAATTGGTTTAGTTGTGGGTATTTGCTGATGTCGCTGAAGTTGGTAGCCAGAACCAGCTGGGCTTTACCTAACTGAAGTCTGGTCCTGGGGATGTCTTTCAGTTCCCTGGCCAGGGATGACATGTGAGAGCAGGAGGAAGTGTTAGAAGCTGTAACTCTATCATCTATAATACTTAGGGAGTAATTACCACTATCCGTTTTATTCCATTTTTCAAGTCTGAAAATATGGCCTGCTTGTAATACCACAGAATACTTAAAAATCACAAAATTACTAGAAAAAAATGTTGCAAACATCCATTTAGTCCTTATTTTTATTTTTTTGTTTGTTTTTAAAATGCTTTTAGTTGTTAGTCTCTTCTCCACACATTGATACCATTGAAAATGTTTTTATACCATTAGGCTTTCTTTCTAGCTCTGTTTTCCCCAGCAAGCCATAGTAATAGTGGCTTTTTTATCCTCTCCTCTTTCTTTATTCTCTTTGAAGAAAAACTCATTGTCATTCGGATGACAAATGATCTGTGCCATCAGTCAGTTTTTAGTTGTGTGTTTTCCTGTCTTCATTAAGCTCAACTCCTGTTTGGGTTTGGGTTTTTTTTTGGTAATTCCTGCAGTCTCTTTTTTTGCCATATCTCTACAGATCTCTGATTTGATCAGTCTTCAAAATCTTTCAAAATACTGATACATAATTTTGCCATAGAATCTGTGTTCCTTTAGCCCTAAGAAGAGTGTGTAGCAGCACTGTTCACAATAGGACTGTGCCCTACTTCCCCCCACGTGTATTTTGTGGGTTACCTTTTGGAACAGGTTGTTTTTTTGTAAAACTTCAAAAGTAAATTTAAATATTTTTAATTCCATTTTGAAGTTTTTACTTGTTATTGTAGTATCTTTTCTGTAGCTATTTGTAGCTATATATGTTCTCTCTATAATAATATTTTTAAATTGAATAGCTTGGATTTAAACAAAACCCAAAAGAGTCTAAGATACCTATGCATGCCTGTATGTTGTCTGTTTAAAACTGATTTTAAAAAATCTCCATACTCTTAGAAGACTATCAAACCAATTCCCATTCTAACCTAAAGCTGTGTGTCAGTGCAGTGTGCCACAATGAAGTTACACTGACAGAGTGATCAGAAGTGACTGATGTGTTGGGAAAAGCAGATATTTTTGAAGAGCTGTGTAAAGCTGTGAATATTTCTTACTGTTCTTTACCAGATATTGTTTGAAAAGCTGACATCTGCATTTTTAATGTGTTTGGTTAGAGTCTTAATGGTACCTCAATTCCTGATCAATTGAACTGACTTTGTAGGGATGTGTTGCAGGTACATAAAGATGGAGATTGAACCCAAAATTTTACAGGAGGCATTTTCAGTCGGATACTGTTTTAAGCTAAGGTGATGAAAGCATTACTGGTTACCCAAATACATTTATTTATGTACCAGATGTGAGGTTTGTAATGCAGATGCAAAACATATTTTAGCTGGTTTGATGCTGAATACCAGAACATCTGTTCAGTAGCTGATCTATCAGATGTGCATGGAAGACGACCTGTATTTCTGCTGTTAATGGAGGTATTTGACAGGGAGGACATATCCTAATGGAGATCCTTGAATACTGCAAGAGTGTCTCAATGCAGGACTGCTAAATAAAATCAGTGATCAAACTAGAAAGCAAGGTATTTGCAACTGCTGAGCAAACTGCAAAAATGGGGCAGTGTAGATTCTAATCTTTTAACCTTCCTTCTGCCCTGCCATTGCCCTTTGTTGGAAAGTCTTCTAAAGGTGGCATTGATATAGTCTTTACCAGTGTAAAATTCATTCTGCATTATCATGTGCTGTTCTGGGTACACCTGCGATCAGCATTGGTGTCAGTGTGTTGTGATGGCCTAGCAGAGAATAAAGCAAAAGCTCATACTATCAGAGATAATAAGCGGATGGTTTTCTGTGCTGGGAGCAGTAAACACATTGCTTGTTATGTGAAGATAATTTTCTGTGAGGTTTTTTTTCAGGGTTTTTTTTGTGTGTTTTTTTTTTTTTTTTTTTTTTTTTAAATATGCCACAGGACAGAAGTGTAAAGATCAAAATTCTCATATTAACAGAGATGTGAAGGAAGTATTTTATTGCCTTCTCAACTTTTTAAAAGAAAACAGAACTTCAGTAGTTTCTATTACGAAGTGTCTACTTACAAGGAAAAATAGTGTATTCTCACACCCTTATTCTAGGTGCCTATGCTAGCAGTCTAGTATACGTAGAATCTGTTAATAGTCCCTGGAGAGAGACAGGCTCCTTCAGCAAGCACTTCAGACAGCTGTCGGGTTCTGCGGTAAATCTCTTCAGGCTCTTTAGGAACATCTTTTTCTTTCCCTCCACTGACTGTTTAGAAGCTTCTGTTGCTTAATGTCATTTGGGGACCTAAATTTGTCTGAACTGGTTTTAGATATGTTGCAGGTCCCTTAAGATTAGGATGACAGAGATTCAACACAAGATTACTAGAGCCGCTAGAGCCACTTTTAGTCAGATGTCATTTTAAACTGGACCGATGATCCTAGTTCATGCTGATCATTATTCGTGAATATACTTGGTGCTTTGAGTATCTTTAAAAGAGTTGGAAAACAGCTTTGTCTATCTTTGTATATGCTGGGATTATTGCTTGAGAACAAACACATGGCCAATAAAATGTTTGTATCAATTCATATTGTCTACTTAGAGTTACGAAGCAGGTATTTTTCATAGAAATTTATAGAAATTCTCCCTGGCTGTACTTGGAAAACAGCAGGAAACAATGTGTAGAACTAAACCACTGTTGCCTATGCCCCAGGACATGGAGACCTCACTGTAGTATTTTTATCAGATGCTGGGTCTTAATTTAAATATAAATATTTCAGAAGTGTGAACCTATAATTTCTTTTTAAATTTTGTATTAGTTTCAAAAAGATGCTGCACATGTCCATAAATATTTTGCTGAGCTGTACCTGGACACTGTTGAACAGCAAGATTGATTGTTACTGAAAAAAGAACTGCTATACTGACAGTCTGAGCAATCTCTGCTATGTTTCAATAGCAGGTTAGCCTTACTTTTTTCCACCCAAATTAATGTTCTTAGTGTGTCAATGGGAACCATGTCTAATGCCTGGCTGAGACTGAGCCTTTGTGTCTTATGTACTTAGACCTCTGATTCTACTTGTGCTGCATACTGCTTTGACAATATAAGGACCAAAGAAAGTATAATGTAATTACCACTATTTCAGTAGCACTAGGGAGTGACTGGATGTGATTCTGCTGTCTGGCTTTTCAGTGTAATTTACAAAAGTTTTGCATTGCTGTCAAAATTTTCAAATATTGATAAATACCATTAGTGTTTATGAACTGTTGATATAATTATGGTAAAAAGAAGACTTTAATTCATCTGTCTATTTAAATATGTTAAATAAAAGAAAGTGAGCACCAGAATTCTAAAAAAAAAAGCTTTAAAAAGTTAACAGATTTTTTGCCATTTTATACCAACAAAGGATCTTGGTCTGAGGTCCAACATAGTCCTCCAAACACAACTGCTTTCCAGGCCATGGCTCTCTCAGGTGCCTTGGTCTCACACCTTTTTGTGTTTGTTTTTTTTTTTTTTTTTTTTCTTCTTCACTACAGTGCTCAGATATGGTTTATTATGCCCTTTACCTAACTGCTCTCTATATTGTGCAGCCTGCATCTTAGTACTTGTACTATTTCCCTTCTATTTTCACATCCTGCATGCTCATACTGTAGCATAAGGAGATAATTGAACTCATGTTGCACCACGTTTTGTGTGCAGCTTTTTCTAAATGCTTTGTGTGCCTCCTCTGTTGAGGTAAGTCTCAATTTTCTTCCCCCCTAATGACTACATTGAGGATTTGCTAAGAGTGCGGTGACAATGCACGTGAAAGAGCTCTCAGTATCTGACTGATGACACTTCAGCAGCTAATTGCTTATAGAATTTTACTTTATGAAGCGGTTCATACACCTGTTTCACTCAGTACATTACTTTGGAAATCTACATGGTGAGTGAAGCTTTGCCAAAATGTATGAGATATATTCCAAAAACCACAAACGTAATTGGAATTTGTAAAGATCTGCTCTGAATGGTTCCTTTTTCTCCCACTGTAAACTCTACCAGTAGTAGATATTACTGACAGAATGTGTTTATGAAAGTTTTTACATTGTTTTGCTTCATTTGTCATTCTGAAAGATAGTTTTTGCTTTCACTGAAAATGACAGACAAAATTACTTACTAAAAAAATCACCTGATTATTGTGAAATCCTGTGGAATAATAAAATGTGTTGAGTTCAGTTTTTGAAAGGATCCTGAGAATCACTGTGGTGAGTTAGTCATGAGAGAAGAAAGGAAAGGGTAAGGCAAAAAACAGTCCAGCAATAGTTTAGAAGATACCATGCATCTGAGAGACACTTTTTCTGATAATTTGAAATTGATCTCATATAATTTTAGCATTCCTTGGATATGAAAAGATACTGCAGTAACCATGCTTGTTCAAGTAGGGCTTTATGTAGCTCAGTGGATACTCTAGTTCATGAAATCAATGTGCAACACAGTATGCTGACCTCAGGGGCACAGAGATTTGTGGGGCAGCAGCGTTTGGCATATCTGTATTTTTTATTTCATCAGAGGTATTTATGAGAAGTCTTTATAGTCCGGTCCTATTGCTGTAACTCTTCGCACTCTCCTTTGTCATATTGTTGCTGATTCCCACTAGAGACACCAGTTGCAGAAGTGAGAACACACTGAATTTTTGAATGTAGTGGGAGAAATATAATAGACTTACTTTGCTACTCTAAGGAAGAAATGGAAGAAAAGGGGAGGAAATATGCAGGCAAGAGTATGTGATTGGAGTACCCAGCCTCTTTCCATCAAGAGTCCTAGATTAAACCTTTGAGGTTTACTGACTTTTACGGCATGTGCAGAGTGATAGTCCCAGGAATAAAACAGATCACAGAAAGAAATGAAAAGGGCGTCTAAAAGCTGGTGTAATTAGAGTTCACCTTCTTGGAAGCTTTAGTGATTTGGAAAACCTCACTTTTGATGCCTGTACTAACGATGCATCAAAATACCTAAACAAATGTTGCATGAAACATAGCGAAACAGAATGGTTTTCTAGTATAGAAACTCTTAAATTTACCAATTTCTGTACAAATGCATCATGTAACCTCCAGAAATTAATCTAGCTTCTCCCTGGATGTCCTATTAGCTCCTTCTGTGTCAGTCCTCTCCTTATTCCACCACAGTAGCTTACAGATTTTGAAATTTCTGTTCTTACTCCTCAGGTGTAGGAAGAACAGTAGGCGCTTCAAAAGAGGTGATGTGGATAGGCACAGACAATGTTAATGGTAGTAACTTGAAATGTAGAATTCTTTCCAAACCAGTGAAAATCACAGAATTGTCTAGGTTGGAAAAGACCATGAAGATCATCTAGTCCAACCATTAAACACTGACTGTTCTCAAACACATGAGAACCAGTAAAGGGTCTTTTCTCTGCATCACTTCACAATCTGCCTAGCATTCTGCTCAATGCCCTTTAGAAAGCCAGCTCTCTACGGAGCACCCACAGAAATCCAAAGGAGAAGTGGTGTGCCTCTGATGCCAGGAGAAACGTCAGCTGATGATGGAGAACCTGGGCACAAGAGCAGTTAGAGGAGGCACCGTTGCCTGCACACCACCTCCGAGCTCAGCCCGGACACAGCAGCACCAGCTGTGTAAGCTACTGCAAAAAATTGGGAAGGGGTGTGTTCTGGCACAAAACTGTGAAGGGAGAAAACTGAAATTCAGGAATTGTCCAACCAATATGTTCTTCAGTAGAGCCATTTTGAGTGCCAAATCCTTAAGGAGTTCTCCTGTTGCCAGATGAGACTATTTTGTAATGGATTGAAGGAAATGTCTTCATACCGCTGTATTTAGTGAAAGTTGTATGAGACTTAGAGTGTAGCAAAGATTTAAGTGAGCTAAAATAGATTACATGTATTCATGTCTCTTTCCCTTCCCGCCCCTTCCCTCCCTTCTCTTCTTCCTCAGTTATCTTCCTCCCCAACTCCTCCCCTTTTCCTTCCCTCTCTTTGTTTCACCATCATAGAAAGTCTGTATTGGCTTAAGAATATCAGAAATCCTTTTGACATTTCTAGCTAGTCTAATCTAATACTTTTTGGGGTGTTCCAAGAAAAGTTGCTGAAGACCATCAAGTTCTTGAGTATCTCAATACTTTCTGTAGTAGAAAACAAAGACTGCTGTCTTGCCGGTGAATACACTACATGAATTAGTGGGTCTTTTATGTGTTTATGTGCTGCAATTTTATTTACTGATAGGCAAATAGAATGTTTTCCTTCTTGTGGAATCATATTTCCTTTAAAAGAAACTTGCCTTTATGTAGCGTATTTATTTTTTCACAGATTTAATTTGTTACTCTTTTGTGTTGTCCTCTTTATTGAGTTTGTATTGTCCTCTTTATTGAGGATTCGGACCAATTAAGAGATGAAAGAAGTTTAGTAGAACATTCAATATACTTTAATAACGCGTATTTTTCCTTCTCTATATGGAGCAAAGCACAAGTAATGACAAATAAAAGATCTTTATATATGAAACTTGTTATTAGGCAGTGTTACATTATTTGTTCTTGTTGTAATTGTATTACATCATCTGGCCTTGCTCTATACATGTTAATATTCAACCTGAATTTGTGTGAATTTGTGTATTGGCCTCAGAATTTAGGACTGGAAGGTTCTCCTGAGTCACTAAGGTTGATTTTTACTGTCACAGCTGTAAAATCATATTTTTCTTTACAATTACTTTTAAAATTTTATTTAAAATCATAACTGGATTTAACTTGCATAACCCTTTCTTTACGGCCAGAAGTCCTGTGGCGGTTTGCATGAACCTGTGAGGGAGAAGTACATCCTGAACCTTTGCACTGGTTTCTATAAGTTCAAGAACAATCATAGTTGGAAGTACACTGTAATTTTTAGATCAAGGCTTTTACAAATGTTATTGTCCTTCAAAGTAAGTTAAACTGACTGCTAGATTCCTTTCAAATACGGGTTTGGGAAATTCTGATGTGATTGCCAGTTTTTCATGTAAGGGCATTGGTTGTCCAGTAGCTTGTCCTCTGGTATTCATATCGGCCATACATATTTTTTGTGGGTATGGCTGAATTTTACTCTGTAATGCCTTTGAGATTGTATGGGTAAAACTAAGCAGAATTTATCCAGCAGAATATTCAGCATAGTCTGATCATGTTACAAAGTAAGTATGCTTGCTTTTTGAGAAACCTCTTCTTTTCTAGAGTTAAAAATGAATATAACACATTACTTTTTAAATGTTCTTACTGATCCCATTATTCTTTCTGTGCATTTTACAAATAGGATGTGATGTTTTGAGTATGCTTCAGGCTTCAGTAGTTTGTATAATGTTCTATTTTCTGCAGCAAAAGCATGTCAAGGTGATCTCTGTGGGTGGTTAATATTTTCTGGAGTTTATTCTTCAACCATGAAAATATGCAAAACTGGAGAGCTTGGTGGTATGTCATATATTTAGGTATAAAATATGTATTTTTCAATTTTATCTTCATTAAAAATAACAGAAAAAAAATCACAAGTGTAGTAGTATATATTGTTTGTTCATGGGTGAACGCAGCATTTGTCACTCCTGACTTGTGTTTGTGGTTATGCTGGTGAGCAATTCTTGCAATAGCTTAGATTGTAATTTTGTGACAGTATAGTGTAAAAGTGTCATATAAATGTAATGTTTTAAAATACAATGTTCAAAATCAGATAAAATCATAGAATGTGGAGGAAAATCTCTCAAAATTATTGAATGCATTTTAGCAGAAATGCTCTTGCTTTGTTTGACAGATTTTAGGTGTTATTTTGCTTGTTTTCAAATATAAGTACTTTTAAAAACAGTTATGGAAAGCAATAATATAATCTCTTTAAAATAAATGTATAACTCTTGTAATAGTGTTTAAATAGGGAAGAACTATTAGAAATCTGATTGTTAAAGAATTGAAAGAGGCAAAAGCTGAACGTAAGTAATGAATGTTTTCACTACTGTTGCAGTAGTTACAAGAAAAAAATGGAAGCGAAAATGCCAAATATATCCATATACATAAAACGGATTTGGTTTATAAAAAAGGAATATTGAAAAATCTACTGAGCTTTTATTGCAATTAAATGCATACTTTCTTCTTTCAAGACTAAAGCAAACATATAAGGAAATTAACTGTTACTAAGAAATAATAATGTGCCTGCATGCTGATTGCCTGCTGATAGCATATTTAATCATTGGTTCTGTCTTTCTTCTGTTTTTGTTTCCTTTAGCCTTTGTCTCTGGTAAATTGTATTTCTGCTGTTTGTATAGCATATAGGAGAAGTGAGTCTAGTTGTAAATGGGAACTCTGAATGTTTTTCAGGTATGTCTTACTAAGGTTATCCTCTCTGTTACAGTGAAAAGATCCAAAAGGTATCTGCAGCAGAGATCTTTTCATATTTCCCTTGCCATTCCTGGCAGTTTGATTTACCTCATTAAAAGGCTGGAAAAGCCACTCAGAGTACCTCCAAGCTCAGGGTCTTTATTCTCGATGAGAAATTTGTTCTTTTGGAGCTCAGGCAATTTGCAGAATCTGTGAATCACTTTGGTGCAAACCTCTGGGCATCATAAGGAATATCACACTGATGTTCTCCAGCAAGAGGCAAAGCAAAGCAAGATCTTTACCTTGTAGAAAGAGTTAATTGGGCTGGAGAAGAGCTACAAATACATCAGAACCAGAAAATGTGTCTGTGCTCAGCTTTCTGGTGCTTATCTCTGAGAACATGGCCTTTTTAAGGACATTTTTTTTTTTTTTTTTGTGATCACTCTATGCACAACCCTTTCGTTTCTCAAGATAGCAGGACAACATCTTGTATCTTGGAAGACGTTTGCGTTCGGTGTTCTTGTCTCATCCCTTTTTCATACCAAAGGTGGAATGGGAAGTTTGCTGTAAGCCTACCAACCAAGCAGCTCTACTGATAGTAGTGCTAGGCAGAGTTAGGTGAGGTGCTTGTAGTCTTATGTTGCTAGTCCTTGAATAACAGTTGTAGTTCTGGTTCCTTGCACACGTTTACCTGTCACAGATCCCTCAACTCGTACTGCCACTCGTTGATCTGCAGTGGGAGAAGGTCAATGTAATGACATAGTTAATGCTATAGGAGTCCATAAAACAAATACCCTGTGTGACACAGCTTAAGCTGTTGGTGTTACAGAGAATGAGCTTTGTGGTTACCCTGTTCTTGCAGTCAGGTACTGTGTTCCTGAGGTGAAGCAGGGTGATCTGTGTCTGATTGGAGGCAGCAGCCATTTGGTTCGTCGTGTTACATTCAAACGATTAATTGATCTTTCTCCTTTCTTTGTGACTGATGTTTATAAAGATACTCAAAAAGAAAGGCAAATTTTTGCTTTGGTTAGAAATTTGATCTTACCATCAAATCTTGACTTCATGCAGCTGGTGTGCTGTTGTCCTCACATTCTGTTAGCCATGATGGCAGTTTTATTGGTAGCTGTTTCATTTTTGTGAGAAGATTGGAGGTATCTACTACTGACAGGGGATCCATCCTTCCCTCTCTGATAGTGATGGATTCCTCCTGCTCCCCCCCATCCCATCTGTGTGTCCTGGAGGCAGAGGTTTCATTGAAGACTCATCCCATATTCCTGTTTACAGTTATGCGCTGCCCGGAAGGCACTTGTTGATTCACCGTAGAATACTCCCGTGGAAAACACGACTTCAGAAATTCTAATTATAATAGATTAGTTGCTTCTCTTTGTGCTACAGCAAATTTATTATTTCTTCTGATATACAGTAAGTTGTCTTGTTACATCATGTCCATATATCTCTAAATTGCCTTTTGTTCAGAGAGACTACACGCAGTCCCAGAGTACATGTGATGAAGATGGATATTTCAATGTATACCAAAATATTTCTTATCATGGAGGGCATAATGGCAGCTGCAGATTTTTGTCAGTATATTATTTGATTGCTTTTCTAATTGCAGAATTCTAATGACAGTCTAAAATGGAAAATACTATGAGTCAATCTAAGAGTACAACTTATTTCAGAAATTACTATGTGCAAACCTTTGTGATTTGTGTTGGGGGTTGTAAAATTTGGGTGCATAAACAAATTAATAGAAACACACTTTTATTATTCAATAAATATGATATATGCTAACATTAAATGGTGATGAGTAGTTCATTATCTATATTGACCATCTGAAGTTTTTACATTATCTGTATTTCTGTTGCATCTAAGGGGTGATGATAAAGTAGGGTGTCACAAATAGAGAGGAGAAATATGGAAACAGTAGAAAATATATCTTCCACTTGGCTGAATTTTTTTTTAAGGAAAAGTAGCTATCAAAAATTTTATATACCTCACTTCTATGGAAATCTTGAAAATGATAATTTAGCTTCTAAATGAAACTGCAGTACTGTACTTTCACTTCATGAAATAACCAAAATCAGTCAAACAATTCAAGTCACCTGTTGCTTTATGATTTTCTTCACATTTAACAACATAGAGGTGCACTAGGAACACTAAATTTAAACTCATGTTGGAATTAACACATAATACCAACCAAAATCCCTCTATTTTACACTTCAGTGATTGAAAAAGAAGAATTTGCCATAGTAATTTTGGTCAGAGTTTATTGACTTTAGCAATGAAACAGATTAAAAATATATTGCAAATATATTTTTTTTGCTGTGTGTCAGTGAACACTGTTTCAATACCTGTCTGGCACATGAGAAAATAAAGTTGGATTTATCAGCAAAATCTGTGTGTTTGCTTTGTGATTAGTGTAGACATATTAGCATGTCTTTTAGATGATTTAGTTGGGCTAAAGTTTTAATAGATCATACAGAGAGTTTGGCATCACGAAAGTGATTTATAAATTCATGATAAAAATAAGTGGCTAAGATGCAAAAAGAGCAAGGGTAAGTATGGAATTCTTTGGTTAAGCCTCAGCTGAGCTTCCAAATGTAAGAATTTACCTGAGCAGATTTACTTGTTGCTGTAATTGCTCACTACTGAAGCCTTCTAAAAATAATGTAAAATCCAGTGAACGTAGCCCAGTTGTTTTATACTTGACATGGTGGGCTTGATTCTGTGTCCTGTGAATCTGGGATATCCTGAGAGGGCTGGCAGATATGACACAGGAGACTCGCACTCTTCTGAAGTGGCAGCTGGAGGCCAGATGGGATTACCTTGGATGCTCTGTGGGCAACTGAGCTGCTATGTTTGCAGAATTACCGAGAGGAAGGATATTTTCTGTTCTTTGCAATGTAATAAATTATTCTGTTTTTAATGGATGTCTTGAATCTTTAGAAAGGCTCCTACAGAGTGTTCTGAATGTTATGAACTCAAAGGCCAGATCTTGTTTGCTTGTCTTAGGCAAAGAGTTTTATTACAATCAGTAGAGTCAACAGAATGCTGACTCAGAGAAGCTGAAATGATTCCAGATTTATATTTATTTCTCCTTGTAACATATCTACCGAAAGGTGTGCAGTGTAGATGAAATCATAGATATAATAGCATTGCATGAATCCCAGTTGTGGAATCCTCAAATTAAAGGAATTTCAGAAGTGCTTAGTTCTGTCTTTAAATCTGTTCTGCTGAAATCAGTGGGAATTTCACTATTGAAGGGTAGCCTAGTTACATCAGTCCTGAGCCACCCTGGAAATCTCTTCCACCTAGTAACATTTCAAAAAGCATCTCTTATAGTATAGTGTTTAATGGTAACATCACATGAAATTAAATGTATTTTTTGTATTTCATTGAAAAGTTACAATTGCTTTAAATCAAGGACAGTTTAAATTCCCTGCAGGAGATATGCAACACAAGGCCTTTCTGAGATTGCTGGCAGGCAGTTTTGGAAAGGGTCCTTTTTACATTACAGCTCAGGGCAGCAGGATCATATTTAAATAAATGCTTCATGACATCAGTAACCCATGACTTTAATCTCTTTTACTTTACCTTTGACACCAGCATATTGGTGCCAGTCTTGAAGTGCATTTTTGCACTGTTTATTCTTTCATTATCCCCATTAATTATATCTTCCTCTTCCTCTTCCTCTTCCTCTTCCTCTTCCTCTTCCTCTTCCTCTTCCTCTTCCTCTTCCTCTTCCTCTTCCTCTTCCTCTTCCTCTTCCTCTTCCTCTTCCTCTTCCTCTTCCTCTTCTTCTTCCTCTTCTTCTTCTTCCTCTTATTCTTCCTCTTCTTCCTCTTCTTCCTTCTTTTTCATCTTCATCTGTCTTTCCTTCCTTTTTCATCTCCCTTCTTTCATGACTTAACTCTTCAGCTGCTTGTGTTTTTCCTCTTACCACTGCACTAAACTCCAGATAAGGGCAGGTGGAAGAGCTACTGCTGAGTAACATCTGAAGTGCATCTGCTGTGCTGTGACAGACCATCTGTGTGAATTCAATACCAGCTTACTTTAACTTTTTCATTTACTGTACTGGAATTATGTTTGTCCTTATGCTTACACGGCCACGTCTGCACCCTGAGCTATCCCAAAGCAGTTAAAGTCTACCCAGCAGTAACATACTAGTCTGCCACTACGCTTACTTGTGGTTTCCTTCTTTTCCCTTTCCACTGGGCACATACCCTGGCTTCCACAGCTTGCTCTTATTGTCCTATTTTGCTTTTGGCAGTTGAATTGTTACCATTTATCATGTTTTCATCTCTCAGTTTTGAACAAAGATAGTTCCTATTTTCTTTGTTAAATTTGCTTGTGAGACAAGGAAAGTCTGCTTGTTTTACTGAGAAGGTTTACTGCATGTATCAATAGATGTTTGGTGCCATGGGATCGAGATTGATTCTGTGTAACAGTCTTTTTTGTAGAGAAGTTTCAGCCATTGTGACAATATTTGTGTTCCTTACAGTAACAAGCCATGAGTATGACATCTTAGATTTTGTCATTTCTGACTTACTTTAGATGAGCTGGAAGTTTTAAAAGACTTTATAGCTGGGATGCTGTAATGTACATTGTAATAATGTAGGAAGGACATTTGAATCATGTTATATTGGGGATCATACATATAGCAGTAGGAGATTTTTACATTAAATTACTGCTTTCTTAATTGTGCACTTTTGAGCTACCAGTCTTCGGAATATATGCAGTAGGTTTTCACAATGTTACAGTATATAAACATCCTTCCAAGTATTAGCAAAATGTCCGGTATTGTGATTCTGTAAAGACAGTACGTAAGAGTGGTGGTTGGTTTTGGCCAGCTGCTTGCTTGCTCTCCCTCTCTAACAGGACAGGGGGCAGAAAATAGGATGAAAAAAAGCTCATGGGTTAAGGTAAAGACAGGGAGATTGCTTACCAGTTACTGTTATGGGCAAACCAGACCTGACCTGGGGAAAATTAATTTAATTTATTGCCAATTAAAATAGACTTGGGTAGTGAGAAATAAAGAAAACTAAAGCATTGCTTTCTTCAGGAAGCACCACCACACCTTCTTCTTCACTGACCTGGGTGTCTGCAGGGCTTTCTCACTCCTTTTTGTCCCCCGCTCCTCTCTCTGTCAGGCACTTTTGCCCTTTCTTAAGTCTGCTTTCCCTGAGGCGACACCGTCTTGGCCGAGGGGCTCAGCCGTGCGCTGCGGTGGGTCAGTTGGAGCCGGCTGGAACCGGCCGTGTCCGGCACCGGGCAGCCCCGGCCTCTCCTCACAGAGGCCGCCCTGCAGCCCCCTCTGCCAGCATCTCGCCATGGACACACAGTACAGAAAATAATCTATAATACTGCTGCGGGGGAGGTAATTATTCATGACTGAAAGGGAAAAGAGAACCTAATGTGAACAATGTGAAGTGAGAAACAAACGCTTAAATCAAGATAGTACATTTTATCCCTCCTCGCATTAGTGAGGGCTGTTTGGGGAAGAGAGTGGGTGCGTGACAGTGGGGTTGACAGTAGGTGGGGACTGGCCTACTTGGTCTAAAAAACCAAACCTAAATAGTTACAGCATATTGTTAACATAGCTAAATTACTGTTTGATAGAATGATAAAAAACATGAACTACTTCCTTGCAAGGAGAGGCCTTTGTTTGTCATACAGTAAGATCTGGAAACTAAAAGCTGAAGTTTAAGTATTACATAGTAACTCTCTGTGGAATCTAAGTGTAAATTTTTGTGTTTCATATTGCTGATTTTATAGGGGAGTGTGCTTATTGTTTCAGGGTTAGATATTATATGTTTGTGCCACTGATGATGTATAAAAATGAAATCGGTTTAGGAACAGAGCCTGTATGTTACCTGACAATTTTTAATGAGTCTTAGTGGGGCAGTGGAAAGATCTTCCTTCTGGGGCATTGGATGAGAATCATATCCCTGACAGGAATTTCCACAGGGTCGTATTCAGTCAATTGTTATAAATTAAAATTTGTTGGCTCTGAAACAGCAAACAGTGTTACTGGCAAAAGTAATCACATTGTACCTTTTTGAAGTTAAGTTCTTACCTGCTAGGATTCTCTTACCATATATATTTAAATTATCCCTCTTTAAAAGAAAACATATGTTATTATTTTGGAAAGCAAAAATACATAGTTTAGCTGATTAATATTTTACTGTAGTTGTTTTATATTGAGTTTGTACAGTGCCGAGAGGTGTTTGTATGAGGGCCATTTTATTCATATAAAATTGATTGATTGACTGAAGAAAGTCAGAAGATGAGCTTAAAAATAGAAAAATGTCTGTCCAAGAAAATGTATTGCTTTTAAAATTTAAAAGCTATCCACATTCCCATTATGTTTTGATTTGTATGTTTCAGATAGAAGATGTTTTGTGTTTCATGAGCAACATGTGCATCAGACAGTGCAGGAGGTTGCTGTGGGAATTGTTTTATTCATTATGAAAGTTGATGCAGAAATGAGAATTTGTATAAATGCCTAAATTAACTTGTGCCCTTTATTTGTTTTAAAAATTGTTGGTTTTTAAAATCCATTAAATAGGTTAAACTCATTCCTGCACACTTTCTTCTTTATGAACAAATACATTTTCTTATCTTATGAAAATCAAAGATTTGATTACTCTTTCTTTGGCTTTTACCACTGGTTTAAATCACTAGGGTAAGAGGCTTTGCTGCTGTGACAATATTATCCAAAAGGTAATTAAACATAGTTATAGAAGATATTACCTCTGTATTTACTGTGGGATCACAGAAACTGACTGAGCGTGAAGAGTTCTACTGCAGTTCTGCGGCTATGTGAGGCAGTTCCCAAAAGTTGCAGGCAACATTTGGACCCTGTATTTTCAAAAGCTGAATTCACATTTCTTCATACAATTTAAAGTTCTTGACCCAAAAGTCTCACTGGATCTGAGAAAAGTGTGACTAGAGCACAACTAGGGTATTGCAGAGCAACTACTTACAGCAGCCAAGTGAAAAAATATTTTAAAGAGCATGTAATTACTTTTTCTACCTAAGTTCCAACTTAGAAACTAATCACTCATGCAAATTTTTTTTCATAAAAGATCAAGTTATTATCTGCAAGTTATTATATACTTCATTTTGGTAATGAGTGATGTGGGAGACCAGCAGGACTAGATTTATACTCATGTGTCTTTACTGATGGTCTTATCCTGCTCCAGAGCGATTAGCTGTCAATGTAATACCAGTGACTTCAGTTGTAATTAACATGAACATTTATGCTGGTTTTGAATAGAAGGATGGATAAAAGCTGATTTGTGAAATGTTCCTTTCTCTTAACTGAAGATCTTGGTTTCTTGATGAGAGTTTCTGCTAGTAAAAATGGGTCAACTTCTTTGAGGTACATCTACGTACCCATGTCATGTGGGCTGGACATGTGTCTTTTAGGAAAAAAAATCCACAAGAAAATTATTGTAATGGGATAACAGTTTATAGCATTTTTTTCTTTGTGATTATTAAGGAACCAGATCTTTGTATTACAGCTCAGATCCTTTGCAGATTAGAGATTTGAAAATGTGCCTGTTTAGTTTGCTTGAGTAATTGTGTGCAAAGCTCATGCACGATCCCTTTTACGTATGCTTGAACTCCGGTGTGCGTGTAGAGAGAGAAGATTCATTCCGGCTCATGTTTGAAATAACTTGTATATCATTTATGGAGAACGTATGCCTTTTTATTAAGACAGCACTGGTACTCAGGATTCTGACACACCACTTGTCGTCCTACCCAAAGCACTCAGTTCCTGTAGTTTTCATCATCCTTCTGTAACAGCTGTGTGAGGATAAAAGTAGAAAAGATCAAGTGACTGTTATTACTCTGTCCTGTCATGGGATCATTTTGTACAGGTATCAGCTGCTACTAGTTTCATTCTTCTTTGCTATTGATAATTAAATGCAAGTGCAACAAAATAACAATTTCAAAGTAATGTGAATGGAGATGAGTAAAAGTCAAATTGCCTGACCTGGACTCTCCTCTTAGAATCCAAGGGCACATTCACAGAGGATGGTGGCACATTATTTTGTTATGTCTAGTAAGCCAGTCTCTGTGCACCAGCAGTAAGCAGCCATACCACCGCCTTGCTGCAGTCACATTTAGTAGCAGCATATGGCTTTTCTCTGCCAGCACAGTGATGCAGAAGTCACTGTCTAGAACTTAGGGGACACTCATTTAGGTCTGCTGCTTCCTAGGAGCAAGACCTCTTCGGTGAGTGTGTCATTCATTGGTAACTGATGAGGAACAGGACATCAGTGAGCGTGCTTCTGGGCTCATCTAATTTACAGGAGGAAAATAGATCCCATTGCGTAAGTGACTGCACAAAGAAAGATAGAGAACCATGAGTGGAGCACATGGGGTTCTTGAGGACTGGGCATAGCTACAGCTGGGGCCATGGAAGTCCCTGAAAATGAGCCCTACCAGTGCCTCTTCTCCTCCTCCTCTCAGCTTGCTGTAACCATCTGTAGCTATTAAGGCCTTCTGGGCTCCAAGAACCACTCACTTCTATCTAGCTTTTTTTTTTTTCCCTTAAAAATTTTTTTTTTAACCTTTTGCATGCTTGCAACTTTTTATGGATTATACTGCAGTGATACGAGAAACTTTTTAGCATGTGGCTGGGCGGCCCACAGTTGGGTTTGAGGTCCAAGCCAGTCTAGATCCACCAAGGATTTGAGCATCTCTAATGTCCTGTAGTTCAGTTACACATTTTGTAAGAAATCACCCTTTTTTTATTTGTTTTGAACATGTGTCTGGTAGTTCAGTTTGTTAATTCTTATGCTGGAGCATTGGCCTCCTCCATGCCCTTCCCATGTTTTGGAGTTTTTTCGTATCATCTCTTTTCCAACCTGTAGCATCATAGTCTACATAGCTAATGCCTTTAGGGAAGCCATCTGTACTTTTAACTCTTCTGTTTTTCTCTGAATCTTCTACAGGTAGCCTTTTTGGCAAGGGAGGGAAAGGGAGAAAGAGCTAGATACTGCTGCATTGCCACTCGATTTACACAATTGCATGATGATCTTTTTGCTTCATTTTTTTCGCCACACCTTTCTTAGCACTTCCTATTGTTCAGTTTGACTGCTACTGAAAATTGAGCTGAGATTTTCACACAACCATAATTTATAGTTGCAAATGCTCATTTTTAAGTTGTTCAAAGCCCGTCATTGCACAATTACAGAATTTCACAGAATTTCAAGAATCATCTAGGTTGGAAAGAACCTTGAAGATCATCCAGTCCAACCGTTAACCTAACACTGACCGTTCCCCACCACACCATATCCCTCAGCGCTATGTCGACCCGACTCTTGAACACCTCCAGGGATGGGGACTCCACCACCTCCCTGGGCAGCCCATTCCAACGCCTAATAACCCGTTCTGTAAAGAAATACTTCCTAATATCCAGTCTAAACCTTCCCTGGCACAACTTGAGGCCATTCCCTCTTGTCCTTGTTACTTGGTTAAAGAGACTCATCCCCAGCTCTCTGCAACCTCCTTTCAGGTAGTTGTAGAGGGCGATGAGGTCTCCCCTCAGCCTCCTCTTCTCCAGACTGAACAACCCCAGTTCCCTCAGCCACTCCTCGTACGACATGTGCTCCAGACCCTTCACCAGCTTCATTGCCCTTCTCTGGACACGCTCGAGTAATTCAATGTCCTTTTTGCAGTGAGGGGCCCAAAAGTGAACACAGTAATCGAGGTGCGGCCTCACCAGTGCCGAGTACAGGGGTAAGATCACTTCCCTGTCCCTGCTGGCCACACTATTTCTGATACAAGCCAGGATGCCATTGGCCTTCTTGGCCACCTGGGCACACTGCTGGCTCATGTTCAGCCGGCTGTCAATCAACACCCCCACGTCCCTCTCTGACTGGCAGCTCTCCATCCACTCCTCCCCAAGCCTGTAGTGCTGCTGGGGGTTGTTGTGGCTGAAGTGCAGCACCCGGCATTTGGCCTTATTGAAACTCCTACAGTTGGCCTTAGCCCATCGCTCCAGCCTGTCCAGGTCTCTCTGCAGAGCCTCCCTACCCTCGAGCCGATCAACACTCCCACCCAACTTGGTGTCATCTGCAAACTTACTGAGGGTGCACTCGATCCCCTTGTCTAGGTGGGAGAGGCCCCAAAACCAAGCCCTGGAAATTAGCATCGTTTCTTCTCCACAGACATTACTGTACATTTATTCTCATTAAATATTACTCGGTATTTATCACTTCATGTTCATTATTGTATTTTCTTTTTGCAGTTCTTCCTTCAGTCTGCCCTCATCTTTACTACCCATGGATTAGTGTTAGAGACAGTGTTGTCATACCATGGCTTGTCCCCTTTCCTGATAATTTTTGAATATGCTGAACAGGACTGGCCTCTTACAGATAGGTGCTTTGGGTCTCCATTGCTGATCTTCTTCTGGGAAATACTGCAAACTGTCATTTATTCTTATTCTTAATAGCTTCTTTTTAAATGATTTTAAGCAGTGCAAGGACCTCCTTGTTGTTTTTCTCCCATGCAGTTTAATTTCTTTTAGAGACTCTGGGTAAGAGAGTTTATAAAATGATTTTTGGAAATACATGACTTAGAAGTGGATCTCTTTTGCCCATGTTCTCAAAAAACTGATCATCCTAGGCATGGCTTTCCTTTTCATGCTGGAATTTTGGCTCGTTCCCAACATGTCATATATATTGACATACACATATTCTTTATCGTAGTCTGTACCAAGTTGCCTTGTGTGAACTCCATGTGTACTGATCTGTAGTCTTCTGGATCTTCTTTAGATTTTTTAGGATTGATTTCATGTTTACTCACTGTCCTTTGATGCTAACACAATTTGAAGCAGGAGTTTGTCCATTATTATAAGTTCAGTTATTTCAAACTCATGTTCCTTTAGAGCTGTTGATGGGATACACTCCACTGAAATAATCTGTTAGAGCTCAGTTTGTCTTTTTGTTCTCATCTTCTCTAATGGCACTTCAATTTAAGAGAGATCCTCTCATGTGTCTCTCTAAGGAGAGTGTCTGGCTCTCCGATCTCCTCTATTGTGGATGCAAAACCACTTTTTTTGTGGTTCTTTCTCACTGCCAGCTGTGGTCAGAAGCTCTTAGGTGGGTCTATGTGGGAGGCTCCTGGCTAGGCCTGATCCTGACCCCCAGTCTTGGCCTGTCCCCACTGAGGTGCTTGATACTGAGGGCTGGGGCTGCCCCTGGCTGTCCCCTGGCCTGCCGTGCTTGTTGGCTGAGGGCAGCCAGGTCCTGCCCTGCCCATGGACAGCCCCCACCCCTCCTGGCCCCCAGCCCATAGGAAGCTGCTGGTTGCTGCTGCTCTCTGACACCTTACTGTGCATCTATGCTTAAGCCTCCCAGATACTACAATCCTTTCTGTTTTTCTCACTTGGACACAACTTGAAGCTTTTAGAAGGATGCCTTTTTCTTTCTAATAACCTCCTTCATCCTCTTTGTTCATAACAGCTCCCTTCTCTGGGTTTTCTCAGTCTTTTTTGATAGGTTGCATGCATTTCTTGTGAGCTTGCAAAAGGTGCCTTTAATCAGTCTCCATGCCACCTGTAAAGATGTGACTCTTGTAGCTGTCCCTTTTTTCTTCCATGTAACAAGCTTACTCATTTTTATTCAGTGACCGTCTTTGAAATAGTGGTAGGGATTTTTTGGCTTTTATTGCCCCTTCAAGGACAGAGATTCCAATGTACATCAAAGCAGTTATTGACTGTGGCTAGAAACTTACTTTGGGTCATACCCTGATGTGACGTGTACTCATACAAGACAGGCAAAATTATCTAATGGACCTAATACTTATCTGCCATACTTAGAGGGACAATTTTCAGTGTTATGAACGTGCTCTGTTTCTTAGGTGTCTCTAGTGATTGGTTCAGAACATGGATTGTGTTTATATCCTCTGTCCTTCTCAGTGTTGTCTTCCTTGGCCATTGCTGAAGTCTCTGGGTTGTTTAACATGAACGGACTGTTAACTTCCAGATGGATCTGATAATTGGAGAGCAGCCATTCTTTGAGCTTGCTCAGTAACCCGAAGTTGTGCATATGAAAATACAGTATAGCTGAAGACTTGATTGTGCATTTGTGTCTGTAGGGAGGACTGCCCTGGAAGAGTTTTCTCTCCACAGTTCGATGTAGCTCTGAGTAGGGAACCAAGGAGTGAAGACAGAGATGTGTGAGCAGCATCCTCTAGAGCGGCCTCTTACTCAGGTCACTGGGCAGGGTCTCTGAGAAGAAATATGCCATCAAGGACATAAAACTCTCTTCTTTGCAAAAGACACAATAAACGAAATTATGCCAAGTGTTGGTTTTAGGGTAGGGACCTCTGTGAGGATCCAGTCATCTTATGGACATTTAGCTTGTGGCAATTACCTGTAGCTAAGCATGGTGGTCCTATCACTATTGAACCAGCCTCATAAGCAGCGTAAGCCATCCTGGGGGTGCCCAGAATGAGGATGTGGTAAGGCCATGGGAGCCCCATGCTGACAAGGGTGTAACCTGATGTTCAGCCAAAGTGGGAAACACCTACTTAGCAGATGCTGTGAACAGTCAGCTAATGGAGATGACAGCAATTGGCAGGACAAATGCCTGGCTTTATTTTCATGGTGGCTTTTTTGGCAGGAGATTGTGGTTGACCAAGTATGTTATCTTAGAACTTAACAAGTATGTTAACTTAGAACAAGAACATTTCTTGTGTGTTTTGTTTGGTTGGTTGGTTTTGTTTGGTTTGTTTGTTTGTTTGGTTTGTTTTTGTGTTGTGGGTTTTTTTCCCCCTCTTCAGTTTTTTTCCACAGTTTGTTTGGCTTATTTATCTTCTTTTTTTTTTCCCATTTTCCTTTTGGTCTCTAGAAGCTTTAGCGGTGTGTGTGTCATGTTTTCTGGCAATTTGTGGATTTTTTTTGTGGATTTTGATTAGGTAGGTTCTGCATTGTTTGGGGGCATGGAGTTTAACTCTTTTTTTACCCTGGAAGTTGTTTCTGTGGCTGTTTAATTGCTTATATTTTGTTGTTGTTTTTGTTGGGTTTTCAATTTATATATTTAGATGAGATTTTTGTGGGTGGGGAAGAAACAGGAGGAGCTAGAGCTCGATGTGCAGATGCAGAACTATGGCATCATTGGAATAAGCTGCCAAGTGGCGGAACAATTTGAATGATGGAAGTTCTGTGATGGATGGACGCCAGCTCTACAAAAGAGTCAGGCAGAGAAGGGGTGGGAGGGTTGCCCTTTATGTGAAGGAGCAGTTGGAATGTGTGGAACTCTTCTGTGTGAAGGTTTTGATTCAGTATAAGGGAAAAGATTTTCAATGAAAGGACAATTATGCAGAACAGGTTGCCTAGAGAAGCCAGGTTGTGGAATCACTTTTCTGAAAGTTTTAAGGATACATTTGGCTGATGTCCTAAGTGACCCAGTCTAAATTTAGGTGCTGCTTTATGCAGTTTGGGCTAGACAACCTCCTAGTGTGAGTGAATGAGTTTGTGATGTGGTGCATGCCTCATGGCAGAAGGGTCAGGTGCTGTTCTGACTTTATGTGTTACCAGTTTATAAATCTGTACCTACATTTCCTTAAAGAGCAAACTAGATATGTAAGACAACCCAGGATAATCACCATATATGTGCTTTTACGAGATAATACTTTCTGAAGTTGTTTCTTCTACATTCTTGTCTGATAGTATTCTCGAATCCCTTCTAATCATGTCACATTAGAAAACTGGAAAACCAAATTGTAATTCTGGAAATAATTCACAAAATTCAGTGCCATTGTGTTTGTGGTATTGTAGATCAAACTATTTAGGAATAATTAATTGCTTTCATTTTTGTTTAGCTTCTTCTCCCCCAATTACTGTAGGCTGCTGCAGTTTATGATAAGAAAATTCAACAAGTGGAAGGTGCTGCTTTTCTGAGCTGTCTTACAGTAAATTATATGTTTTCAGAAGACAGACAGACATGCCTGAAGATAAAGGAAGGCATGGTATCTGTGCACGTTGAATAAATTGTTCAGAAATCTCCATGAATATGATATTGGTATTGTGCATACTTATAAGATTAGTGTCAACACGGGTTATCTATCATGTAAGGGCAAGTCAAGCAAGGTAGACCTGCCTCAGGGGTGGTTTATTCTGTATACCCAACTATTCAGACAATGCTGCTGTGGAGGTTTTGGAAGAGAAGACTGAGGAGGGGTGATTTTTCCTTTGCTCCAGGCTTCCCATTTATTTGTACTGTCTCCATTTTCTCTAGTGTGCCTTGGTAAGTACAGGTAATCAGTGTCCTATTAATCTTTAGTAAGACCTAAATGAAACACACGCTACCCCCCCGCCAATCCCTCTCCTCCAAGAAGAGTTAGTTCTACGTAACCTGTACATTGGTTACACAGTGAATGGGACATATCAGAAGAAGATGATATATTTGGTCTCTGTCATCATTTTTTTCTGTCACTGGGCAATTTCCAAGGTATTAAATACTAAATTTGTAATATTTTTCTGTAAATTTTATTATTTTTCTTGATCTGTTTCTTTGCATAGTTGCATGTTGTCTTGATTAATTGAGTATGGCTATTTTGATTAGCAAATTCCATGTTGTGAAAATTCAATATTAATTTTAGAGGTATAGAATATAATGTGAAATTTTGTAAGTCCACAGCATTTGTTAAAAATTTTGGAAAAGATAGTTGGGGAATTTTGACAGCCCAAGAAGCATTCAGGAATTCATTATTTTCTCTGTGCCAGGTAAAAAAAAATGTTGCTTCTCCCACCACCAGAGTACTTCTGTTTGGACCCAATGATAACATAACAAAATCCAGCCTTCCTTCATCTAAGTAATAATATAGAGTAGCATGTAAAAATTGGCTAATGAGATCACAGTAGTATGAAGGTCTTTTCATAGGCTCCTTTAACTTTGGAATGATTATAAAACATAACTATTAATTTATTTTGCATGTTCTTGTTAATTATAATGGAATTCAGTAGTGCTCTTCTGGTAATGAGCTTCTGAGTATTTCTCTGTCACAGAAATTGTCTAACTCAATACTTGGATTCAGGAAGAAAAGGAGTATTTTTTTTCTATTTGCAGTTCTGTAATTTACATAATACTCTTTAAAAATGCATATTTTTTGTAGTGTAAATTAACGTCGTGGAGTAGTTTAAATATAAAAATGCATAGTCTGACTACTAAGTAACTTTAAACATTTTTATTTCATACTTTTAGAAGATATACATTAGAGATTGTGTGTAAATGATGTATTTTCAAATAAAATTTGGGATGTCCTATTGACATAGTGCAGTTTAAAACTTTCTCAGAAGTCCTATTATGAATTAAGACTTCTTTTGTTTTTAATTGTATGGAAGGGGCTATATGATGGAAAGGCAGAAGCTATGGGTATCAGTGAATGTATATGCCTCTAAAATAATAGTCAGTCTCTCTAGCAAATCATTCTTGCTTTACTGAAAACAGCTGTGTCTTTGGCCCAATCCCTCTGATTAAAAACAAGTATATCTAAAGATACTTTATATAGGTGGCCCTCAACCATGTTCTAAAATATTTCTGGATGCATCAGTGAGTAGTGTTTCATTGGAATATTTTATACAAATACCCACTTAAACCAGTAATGCACAGTTTGAACCATTTTTACTGTAGAGGTGAATAAGTAGGTCTTATGTCAGATACAGACATGTCGAAATGGCTGTTGATCTATCAAATAGTAGAACTGCGTAAGAGCTGTAGTGTACTTTGATGGGTTTACATTTTTAAAAATACCAAAGGCCACCGACAAGGCAGGATAATGAATAACAGAATGTAGTCTCAAATCAAAATATTCTCTTAGAGGCAGTGTTCAAACATATAACAGGTAAACTTATCCCAGTGATTTGTGATCTAAATGTAAAATGAGCTAAGAGATGAGTGCAACAAATAAATAAAGGAGTTAAAGGGAGTGGTTTGCGGCACGTGGGCATCGTATTTGTTTATTTAAGTCAAGTTTCAAAGGAATATCTTCATCTAGGAATGAATTTGGCTTTCATTTTGAATCAAATTATTTTTATATTCTAGTGATTTCTGAACAACTGTGACAATTCACATAAATAAGAAACAAATTATGTTAGTTGTGCTCATAATGAATAATACTTTAAGATGTCTAGTACAGCATATTGTATGACAAAACACTACCTAAAGTGCATAACATTGTCAGTGTTGAAAATACATCTATCACCTGTCTAGCTTCTGTGCTAGGTGCGTGATCATAATTGTTACACATTTTATCATTTGGAGAAAAATTTTGCTAGAGTTCCTCTAAATCTACATGTTAATAAGCATCTGCATATCAAATTAATTCAGTTGTTGACCACTGCACTTTTCCTTTCTCAGATATTGCAGAAGTTTGTGGTATTTGCTTGTTTGACTGAAATTTTAGGGACCTGAATGGGAAGTCAAAGATGAGTGGCATGTAGGTGACTTTCAGTTCAGGTGTATGCTACTGTTCACATGATGAGAGTGTTCCTGCCTGAGTAAACATACTGCATTGAGCTGCTGGAATTGATTGAACTTTCATCCACTGCAACTGTATTTAAGAAAGAAATTCTGTCAAGATGCTTTTAAGGCTTTGGTTGGCAAGCTCTGTGAATTTGTAAGCTTTTAAGGTTCAGATAGAATTCAAATGGAATTGTTAGATATTGAAGAATCGAAAAAATATCTCTGTAAGCACTGTCAATATGGGATAGGTAAACAATTACATTAAAGATCTACCTGCTGTGGTTCAAGGGATGGAACGTGCTGGCTCAGTTGGAGGGAATGTAGCGAAATGTTAAACTGGAATAACTGGAATGATTCAGGTCCAGGTTTTAGGATGCAAACAAAATTCAAAAGAAATTAATGTTTATAACAAAAATAATATAAGAGGCAGCTGCCTTCATCAGGTAAACCACACTGGAATGTAACATAAATCAAACACAGGTCAAAAGATAAGTGAAGATTTGTACGGGTAAAAAGGAAGTTGATAGGTAAGGCCTGACATCTGTCTGTGACATATCTGTTACATCTACTATGTGTGATCCTGCCTACTTTAAATGTTCCTTATTGACTTCTGAAAAATTGTAGAAATCCTGATAATTGAAAAAGACAAAAGATAAAATTTTAATAATCAAGACTAACGAGTGTGGTTGTTTTGACATTAGGAATAATTATGATAAAATGTTATCTTAATTTTTTTTTCTAAGAAGGCTGTATCCATCTCACCATTCTGGATTCAGGGTGACCACATGACCATCAAGCAAAGTTCCACTGACATAGTTTACTTTCCAATAACTTTTAAAGAATTGCCACCCACCTTCACCTCCTCATATTTGCCTTAGAATTGTTAGCTGTTTTTAACATTTTCTTCTTTTTTTCCTCTTTGTATTAAGAGCTCATAAGATTTCCTTCTCATTTCCCAGTGCTGTCCTACTGTGCAGGAGTTTCATGTAGTGTTTATTCCTCCAGCCTCTCATTCTTTGCTCTTCCTTCTTCACTTGTCCTACTACAGAGGCTGCCAGGTAGCTTTCAGTTTTCTAGGAACTTCGACCTTCCCAGCAGGTTTTGTTATACTCTACAAACAAAGGAATAAGTTAGAACTGCAGCTCTTTTAAATGTCCAAACATCTTGTAACAAAGTGTGTATTAATAATGCCAGTTGGAACACAGATTTTTTTTTTAAACGGTGGGAAAGCAGTCTTTTCTTTATAAAATTCTGCATTCATTTTACTCTTCAGTCTGCTTCTGTCTGACCTTGTCAGCAAGGGCAAATTGCCAAGAGGCACTATGGAGAGGCTGGTAGGATCAACTTCAGAAGTAGCAGAGTTTCAGGCGTTAAGGCTATGTTTATATTAGTAAATTAAACAGTGCTCGGAAATATTTCCAGGTCTCTGCCGCTGTTTTGGTCTTTGCAAGCTAACATTTTTCTAGAAAATTACCAGACATTTATTCTACCACCTCCATTAGACAGTTTGCATTCAGCCCTTCTGTTTTGGAGCATATATGAGTATACTAGCATGGATGTAGGATTGCCTATGCCAGTTGATTTCAGCAAAGAGAGATGTGCTCAGGCATAGGTGTAATGTAAATATACTTTCTATGGACCTGCATCGTCTTTATTTCTTCTGTCTTGTCCAACCTTCTCCCTTCAATGCAGTCTTGCAGTCTCAGCTTCAAAGCTGTTTTTTTCTTTTTACTTGTCCTTTTGTCCTTCCTAAGATGCATATAGATTTAAATTTCATTGGCAGGCTGTCTCCCAGTTTCTGTTGCTTCCTTCAGATGACCCTGTGAACTTACTGGTAGTGATACTGTGTGCAGTTCTCTGGAGCAAACTACTTCAGGAAAGCCTCCCTCTTGTTTGCCTTTAGGTACTTTAATAATAAAAATAGAATAAAAAAAATAAGACTAGACTTTGAGTGATGGTTTATCTGTCCCTCTACTACCAGGCAGACTCTTGAACAATTATATGTCTTTGTGGACTATATATAAACTGATTACTTTCAACCAAAATGTTTATCTCAAAATAGAAAAATAAAAAATTGCAACTTCTTCCTTTTTCTTTCAGAATACTTAAGAATCAGCTTATGCACATCTGGAACTAATTAGAGGGTGTGATAAAGCCAAATTCTATTTTGTTTTCATTAAATGATGTCTAAATAGCTGTAAACATTTCTCTTTGTCTTGTCAGGATGATGGTACTGGAATTGATTTTGGACATCACTTCCATTCAAGGTTGAAGTTAAAAGGTCTTTCTGAGGCTTAGAAGGAGCAGGTGAGTATAGGTCAAGCATCATTTACCTTTGAGTATTATTTTTTGCAACTTTCTTTTGTTCTAGAATTGCTGTTCTTGCTTACCAGTCCATTCTCAAATAGCTGATCTCTGCTTCCAGTGACTCACTGAGATGTATGACTGCTTGTATTATGACTAGGTAGCAGAGAATATTTAAGTCATATAGGCTTTCCCTACATGCTTTTTCAGCATTGGTGAAAACATGGTTCTCTCACCAAGGTCACTGGAACGCTGTATAGTTTCATTACATCAGGTGCATTAGGGTATGATAATTGAGCTAATTTGGTTAGAAATTCTTTTAGACTATATTTATATAAATATTTTTTGTAATAAATTTTAAATTTAAACTGCGAGATTAAATAGTAATGAATGCCTGAGTTTGGATATTCCTAGTTTCCTGAAACCGGGATGATCTCTGTTCCATTGGTAACCAGGAATATTCCATGATATCAAGGACCATAAGATCAAATCTTGCTTGAACTGCTTTTGTGAACCTGCCTGTGAAGAAACAGTGGCTATAGTACCAATTTAGGTCTTGGCATGCCTGCACTGAATACCTTTCTTTGCTCCAGACCTTCACAGCTATCTTGAGTGAATCATGTACAACTGGATACCAATTTTTTTACCTTAGAGAGATCTGGAAAAGGACATTCTGAAGGAATTAGTATAAGATGAGAGCTTAGCAAGCCACTCACATCTATATCAGATTTTTCATACTTGCTATTGCAACAAAAAATTAATCTACATGTCGAGTGTTGCAATTGTTCATATTTTGTTTTCCTACAGGGGTAAAAAACATCTTGAGAATATTTCCAAAACTGTTCAAATTCAGAATTTTCAGCAATATTTTAATGTATAAATTGCAAAATATGCCCAACTGGTGCCTGATACTAAATCTTATAGATGCAGATTTCAACAGGGTACAGCTAACTCACCATAATAGGAACCAGGCCCAGTTGCTTCTGTGTACACCACTGTTTCTGAAGTAAGTATGTATTGTTTCCCTGTATGCCATGTGCTGTAACTGCTAAGGTATTATGAAATCTTTAGATATACCTATGTACTCCATAATATTGATATATCCATCTTCATAAATTGATGGCTCAGAAAGGCAAGAAAAAGAAGTAATTCCAGAGAAGTTAATGATGGTGAGAGTAATTAGTGCTGAAACTATGTTTATAACAAGTTTTCTAAAGTTTCACCCTCTGGGAGGAAGCACAGACCTTTTTAACCTAATTCAAAGCAGTGCAAAACAAGACCGGCCTAATATGTGTTTCACTGTGACTGTCTTCACCCACGGGGCAATAAGAAAGGAAAATTCCTTTCTTCCGATTTAACTTCATCTTTTTCCAAGGACTTGGGGCACTGGCCTGAAGGGTACGGTATGAATATGGTGAAACCTTAAAAAGAAGAAAAGATACAATATTAGCTTCAGCCGTGTTGTAAATCAAAGGATATACAGCACTATACAGGGAAACAGGCATCACATATGAATTTGTGTGCAGCTGTATGGTAATATGTAGTAATGTATTTGCAAGAGAGGGTTTTTTTCTTACATTACCCAATGGAGAAAACACTAAAAATGTCAGATTTTTTGCTTTCTAGGTAGCAATAGAAATATGACTGCATTTCTGTCACATATGTATACATATGACTTGACATGCCACTTGTCCCTAGTAATCCCTAGTAATACTAGTTTCTCATAGACAGTGTCAGTATTTTGGAGAACTGATTGGTTTGGTAGAAAATGTGTAGTAATTGTGTAGTAATTGAAATCTGGGGAGCCAGCAAGAAATTTTCATTTTTTAAAGGGTATTTTTTTCTGGAAATTTGCGTGTTCTGTACCAAGTAATGTCAGAAATGCAGTAATAATGACTTGTGCATCTATAATAGTTTGGCAGTATAATTTTATTGAATTCCAGTATGTCTGGAACTTAAGGCATATGGAGGAAAGTAACTGTTACTCTGTTTCCTCCATTATTTTCTTCCATAACTTTTAAGTTAAATACAATCTATAAAAATGCTTTCTGTAAAGAAAGCCAAAATCTTTTTGGCCTTTTTAACACTGGTCTCTATTTCTAGCAGTATGTGAAAGTGGAGAGTGAATGTTTTTGTAGTCCATGAGGAAATAGTAAATTCTGAATGTTAGTTCTTCAGTATGTCATTTAGAGTTGATAGTTTTTTATGGCAGGACACGGTGTCTTTGCACTGATTGAAAACTGGGATTCAGTCATAAAAGTAGTGATAGAAATAGATGAAAATAAAATTGCATTCATGAGTACACTTTTAATTAGCAATGAGAAAAATTCTGTTTGCTTTCTGTCCTGTCTTTCAATAGACCACTTAACTGTTTAGCAGTAAGTTTTAGAAAACTGAGTTGGAAAAAGTGCAACCAAGACAAAAATCCATATTGGAGAAATGTGAAAGCAGAGAAAAATGTTCCAGTTTTGGACTGATGCCTTAAATGGACACTTCTGGGGATATTAATGGTACAGTTACATCTGAATTATCTGAGTGAATTAGGCTTTGGAAAAAAAGCTAAGGAAGTTTTCTAAATATGAATATCTTCTGTGTTAGTGAACTGAATTGTACTTGTGGTATTAATTATTGTTAGATTGATCTAGCTCTTCTGTCCTGTATTGGTAATTTGTGAAAGAGGAGACATTGTGTTCATTCCTGTTTCTTCCTGGTACTACAGGACTTTAAACAGCACAACTCATGTACGCGAGTTGTATATGTATGCATTTTGTATACCTACAAAATATTCAGTCTACATATATGTATTTATTTTGCATAGGGCAAGCATAATCATATTGTTAGATAAGTACAAAAGTACATCTCATATAGTTAATCTTGCAGCTGAACTGGAACTCTCTCAAGAGTTATGTAAGGACCTATTACTGGTGATCACGTTGATGACTGACACGGATAATGGATTGGCATTAACTTTTGTCGATGAAGATGGGTAACTCTTCCACATGTCTAGTCAGAAGGCAAATAAGTTTTGATAACTGCTGTAGGTGAAGGGGAAGAGGATATACAGAATAATGTCGGAAGGAAAAGGTGGTATCTGCTTTCCAAGAAGCAATTGGATGGGGATTGATGGGCTTTGTCCTCAATCTGGTTTCCACCACAAAGAGTCTGAAACATAAAAGAGTATTTTACATTTGAATGGAATTGTATTAGAACAGAGACACTGTTTGTTGTAGATTTTTGAATTATCTTTCCAGGGTGATTGTGAATAGCTGTAAATTACTGATTTGGGGGAACCTGAAGGCATCTTTTGTCAAAAAGTAGTTTACATTGATAGAATCAAATTTGTGGCTTGGAACTGTGATGTAGTACATTTTTGCTATGATTATACAAAGTATCAGACTGTGGATTAAAACTGGCCAGCTTTTCAATTCAGCTGAACGTTAAGTAGTCTTAATGGTCTGATTTGCTAGGAAGAGCACTATTAAAATAATCTGCTTTTTACAGCGCATATCAAACATGAACTTGCATCACTTATTACAGAGTTTGTGCTTTGGGAGATATTTTCATGGCATCTAGGAGTGATGTCCTACATTTGTTGGAATTAGTCCTTAATGATACCTTCAGAAGTGAGATACTGCTCAAATACACTGATTGTTTTGTGGTTTCTAGCATAGAAATTTTTAAGGAAAAGCTAGTTGAAATCTGATGTTTTTTCAAGTAATTGTATGAAATGAGGAGAGATGTTGTGCATCTTAGTAATTTTATGATTCTTTTTTCTATGTGACATGAATGAGAGAGGTGAGAACTCTTAATTTTTAACTGAACTGAATACAAGTTTCTAAATGTGGCCTGCTTGAGAACAGAGGACCATTACTGTAGTTGTCATGTAAAATAAAGTTGGAGTCTGAAGCTCCTCTTTAGCTGTCAGCTTTATTAAGGAGCTACTGGTGTGTTGAACTAGGCACACGCATTATATAAGCAGTGTATGCTAGTGTCTAGGGAGAATTTTCTCTCTCTTCACTGCTGCTTTATTAGGTCTCGCTCACTCACTCACTGTTGCCCTGTCTTACTCCAGCTTTCTGGCTGCAGCTCACAGCACAGTAGGTCTAATGTAGATTGACGCCTTTGGCAGAGGACTGATTGAAACTTGTGTCTCATAGTTGCTAATGCTCACTCAACCATTTTATTGAAGATAAAGTAAATAAAATAGATTGCCATATGAGAATTCTCTGAAATCAAATGGAATAATTTGACAGGTTTAAGCCCATGAAAAAGCCAAAGCATTGAAACAGATGGGAATACTTTTTATGCACAATATACCAGGAAAAGGTGTTTGCTGGCTTGATGTTAAACTGTTAATGGCTTTTACCAAAACTATAATTGTTGAAAATATTATCATCATTTCCTGTGGAATTTCCAATTATGTTTAAATTGTTACTTCTCTCAAACAAAGGGATTTTTTTTTAATTTAAGAGTAATGGATATACTGATTTTATTTTCTTACTGCTTCTGATTCTTTAAGAGACTGGTGATGGATAAAGTCTCCTAAAATTTAATTTAAAAAAATAATAGAGATTAACTGAGGGTGAGTTTATTATTTAAGAACATATTTCTGTGAAATAATGCAAAATAGATTGTTACTTTTATAGGTTTTTAAAAATCACTGACATAATTTTGAATATTAAAAGTAAAGTTTCTAAAATAAGTCCTGACATTTCTAAAAGTATGTGTGATACAGTACATGAAAAAATATGAACTGCTAGAGCTATTGTGACAAACTGTTCAGAATAATGGTCAATAAACCCCAAATGTTCTTCACAACACTTTTTTATAAAGAGTTGCTGTAGATGAGCAGTGTAATATGTCTGTGTAATTTTTAGAAATAAGATAATGCATAATAAGTGAGTTAAGATGCAACAGATAACATATACCTCTTATTCTTTTACCTGGATAACAATGAGAATTTGTCTTTTTAGTCACACTGGTGGGTTCCTTCTTACTAGTTGGACCACTTCTTCTAGAAAGCAAGACACCAGTGTTTCAGTTCAGTACAATTTTGTCAAACTCCCTTAGAGTTAATAAAGGAAATAAATATAAAATAAGTTAAAAATATATGAACAAAGTTTGCAGATGCAGCTTTGATTTTCCACCTTGAAAATACAGTCGTTTAAATAACAAATATATTAATTTTGCTCTTTTCTTTGTTTAAACAAAATCTGCTCTTTTTTTAAAAATTTTTTTAAAGTTAAGAAATTTATTATAACATATTCTGCTGTTGGTACTTAATGATGGGATGCTTGTGAGATTTCACGAATATTGCGTTTGAAATAAATTATGAATGAGCTCTTTGAAAATGACTTGCAGGAGTGAGTTGACAGACTGTAAAAAGGATAGATTTCCAGATTAACTGTTAGTCAGAATACACAGCTAGTTGTGCTGATGTGTACAGTGGCAGGGGTGGTGCTGGTCAAAATTCTATTTCCAATATGATTGTGAATAAGTCTAAGAAATGCGAATGATACTCTCAGTTTTTCCCACCCTGGTCATATTTTTAAGAGGGAAAATTACTCTATTGTGCTCATAATGCAGAGCACTGGCACCAGCAGTGGCACCAGCTGTGCTCTGGAGAGGTCTTTTCTGTTGCTGCCATGCTGATGACTGTGTGTCTGGCCAAACTCTTAATGCTCTCACAGCACTTCCAGACTTAAAATTTGAACACTTAAAAAGCAAAATATAGTGACTGTGGTGCTATCAAGATAGGACTTCCCATCCTCCTGCAGGAAGTCTCTTCTCATTCATTCTATGGTGCTCTTTCTGTTCATGCAATAGGATAAAACGGTCATCAACAGCTTTGTCTTTCTGTGGGAAGGAACTAGAGGTAGACAGAACTCTACCAGAAATTCCTATTTTAAGCCTTCTGTTTTCCTTCTCTGCTTTCTATGAAATTAAGTTCTTAGAACATGTTGTTTTTCAGAGGAGGCAACAGAGAACCTTAGTTTAATTAGAATTTAATTATATACGTAGAATTGCCCTGTTTTTTACCCTGTTAGGAAATCCAAGACAAAGAATCAGTGCTCATTTCTGTGTTGTGAAGTCTTTTCTATCTCTCAGAGGTTTTTCTAGTTAAATTGGAAATCCATTAGGAGTTGCCACAGTTTTTGGAAGAAAATGCTGAGACATGTGAGTGCTCCAACATAGATTGATTTAGACAGAATAAAAGCTAATTTTATCAAGAGAAATAGAAACCTCAACAGTGGTTTACTTTGGATTTCTGTAAAACTTAAGGAAACCAAATGTGGTTTCCCCTATTTCTCAGAACAACTTATTTGTGCTGTTTTTTCAGCATGGTTTCTTATTTGACCATATCTGAAGTAATTTTGAAATACTGATATTCATGTTACTGTTTCCATGTTTTCAAGTAACACAGTAAAAGAAATTATCTATATTTTTGGGATGCTTTTGAAGTTACCTTATCCAGAAATCAGTCCATGATAAATGTGATGAATTAGCTATTTAAAGTCCTTATTTTAAAAAAAAAAAAAAAAAAGTAGGCAATAAAGCAAGCCATTCAGTACAAGTAACTGCATATGGAAGAAATAACAGCAGATCTAATTCCTGAAAATAAATGGGATCTTGAAAATGGAATAGATGTTTATTTGATTGCTCTGAGAGTTAACCTCCCTAAAAAGCTGATTTTAAATGAGTTTTATATTTGTAAGTGGTGCTTGTTAACTGTCTTGGGGAGTGATTTCTTCTCTCCTCTGAAAAATGCATTATGGGATCTAGCAAAGAAAGAAGTAATGATTTTTTTTGTTGTGGGCACTGTCATCTAGGAACTGTACAAAGATCACTGTCCCTTAGGAGCTGGGCCTCAGAATTTTTAATGTAGTCTGTAAAACAGCTATTCAGTGGTAATTGTTGTCAGTCACAGCCTACAGGAGATAGGTTTTTTAACTGGTGATTTGATGGGGAAAACTGTGCGTAACTGCAACAGATTTTTTTACAAAATTCGAATATTCACAGTTTAATTTTTGAAGGAACTTTTACTAATTTTTTCTGAGTTTGAGTCTTTTAGAGAAGCAAAATAGGTCACGTTTTGGTTCATATGGTGGTTCTGGTCCTACATCCAAACATATGCATATATATTCTTATATACTTATGTACTTATATGAAGATTCAGTAAATTATTACAGAACCAGTGAAGGTTTTGCAAAAGAGAATACCAGGCATGTAATCTTAGACTGCAAAGTTACAACTGCTTGTTGCTATAGTTTAAACAATATACAGTGGCTTCTCAAGAATAGCGTGTAGGACACGGTACATTAGCATATACAAACTAGAAATTTAGAATCTATATACTTCAGTTAAGTATAGTTTTATAGGTAACTACACTACTGGGAAACGGATTGTAATTTTAATTCTGTGTTGTTATACGTGAAGTAGAAACTGAATTAAATTTTGTTTTAGATCTTTTGAAGTAAATATAGGTGTTCCTGTGCTTCTGTAATTGAATTTGCAACCTAATATCATTCTGATTTTGCTGAAGTTAACTACTAAACATTTCAAACTAGAGCAGACGAATAGTGTGATATGACAAAGACATGTGACCTCATGTCTTAAATGTTTTGCAACAAGTTTGTAACTAGTATTTATTGTCTGAACAGTACATTCTACAATCAAGTTGGTGAATATATAGCTTTCTTTGTGCCAATATGGAAATTTTCTTACATGGCCACCTGCCATTAGTTCTTACTTTGTTTTCTGTTTGCTGTAAGATGTATTTTTATAACATAATACAAATCCATTTCTCCCTTTCCATCACTTATTAAAGAATTAAAACAATAACACATACAAAATTTCTACTCAACCAAGTCAAAGGTTTTTACTTTCGTTTTAGGTAGGTGTATTTTTTCTAAAACTTGATTGTTACTGCTCATTTAAAAAAGTAAGTTCAGGATTTTGTAATCTTTGCATCATCATCCTGTCAGAACTTTCAAGGAAGTTTGCCTCAGACCAGTTTCTCTACTGCTTAAGTGGACTAAATGAATGACAGCATTATTATTTATTTTATTTTTACAAATAAAGCTAATATGTTGAACTGAATTACTGAAATGAATGGAAAAATATTTAAAGATTTCTCTTTGGACAGAATCATTTTGCATTTGCCTTTTTGAGCAGTAATGTTACAAGGAATGTGGAAGCTAAGCATGCCCATTTGTCAATCTTTCTTCTTCTCTGCAGAAATATTAGACTCATCATTATCAATAATCCTTTTAATAACTAAAGCACATAATTATTTAATGAGCAGGTGCTGCAGTTCTAGGTATCTTTGCCCTCTCTCAGAAATTCATTATTGCCCCTACAGCAGAACTTGTGTTTGCTTTCTTTCTTCCTTCTCTTCTTCAACCTGTCACTTTCAAAAAGCAAAATGGAAATAAATGTGGAAAGGATTCCCAGCTGATGCAGTGGAAAATCCATAACAGTTTAGACCATGCTACTTGGCTTTGCAGGAGAGTTACTTAGGAGTGCTCGTATGGTTGTTTTGCCAGCCCCTGAGTGGCAGCAGGCAGCTCTGGCATTGGGAAGGTAACAAGGGTTGTCCTGACAGATTGGAAATTGGCCAATGTGACGCCCATATATAAGAAGGGTCGGAAGGATGATCCAGGAAATTACAGGCCTGTCAGCTTGACTTCGGTGCCCGGGAAGCTGATGGAGCAGCTCATCCTGAGTACCATCATACAACACATGTGGGACAACCAGATGACCAGGCCCAGTCAGCATGGGTTTATGAAAGGCAGGTCCTGCTTGACAAACCTGATCTCCTCCTACAACAGGGCGACCCGCTTATTGGATGAGGGAAAGGCTGTGGATGTTGTTTACCTTGACTTCAGTAAGACCTTTGACACCATTTCCCACAGCATTCTCCTGGCAAAACTGGCTGCTCGTGGCTTGGATGGGCACACGCTTTGCTGGGTAAAAAACTGCCTGGATGGCCGGGCCCAAAGAGTTGTAGTGAACGGAGTTAAATCCAGTTGGTGGCCGGTCACGAGTGGTGTCCCCCAGGGCTCGGTTTGGGGCCACTCCTGTTTAACATCTTTATTGATGATCTAGATGAGGGGATCAAGTGCACCCTCAGGAAATTTGCAGGTGACACCAAGTTGGTGGGAGTGTTGATCTGGTCAAGGGTAGGGAGGCTCTGCAGAGAGATCTGGACAGGCTGGAGCGATGGGCTAAGGCCAACTGTAGGAGTTTCAATAAGGTCAAATGCCGGGTGCTGCACTTCAGCCACAACAACCCCCAGCAGTGTTACAGGCTTGGGGAGGAGTGGCTGGAGAGCTGCCAGTCAGAGAGGGACCTGGGGGTGTTGATTGACAGCCGGCTGAACATGAGCCAGCAGTGTGCCCAGGTGGCCAAGAAGGCCAATGGCATCCTGGCTTGTATCAGAAACAGTGTGGCCAGCAGGGACAGGGAAGTGATCTTACCCCTGTACTCGGCACTGGTGAGGCCGCACCTCGATTACTGTGTTCAGTGTTGGGCCCCTCACTGCAAAAAGGACATTGAATTACTCGAGCGTGTCCAGAGAAGGGCAACGAAGCTGGTGAAGGGTCTGGAGCACATGTCGTACGAGGAGCGGCTGAGGGAACTGGGGTTGTTTAGTCTGGAGAAGAGGCTGAGAGGAGACCTCATTGCCCTCTACAACTACCTGAAAGGAGGTTGCAGAGAGCTGGGGATGAGTCTCTTTAACCAAGTAATAAGCCATAGGACAAGAGGGAATGGCCTCAAGTTGTGCCAGGGAAGGTTTAGACTGGATATTAGGAATTATTCTTTACAGAACGGGTTGTTAGGTGTTGGAATGGGCTGCCCAGGGAGGTGGTGGAGTCCCCGTCCCTGGAGATGTTTAAGAGTTGGGTTGACATAGCACTGAGGGATATGATGTCATTAGGAACAGTCAGTGTTAGGTTAATGGTTGGACTGGGTGATCTTCAAGGTCTTTTCCAACCTAGATGATTCTGTGATTCTGTGAAACAACTGGGGAAGGAGGGAGAGGGCAGGAGCATCCTTAACTGCTGTGGCTGTTTGTTAAGTGAGCATATGTTGAAGCCGTTGAACCTCCACAGAGCATCTTTTCATAGGTCACAGCTTAAATCATGCTTAAATTATGCTTAAATGCATAATACTGTCCTTAAATATGTTTGATCTGAGTACCTGTTTATTTGCCTCTTTAAGAGGCGTTATTCAGTTGTGGAAGTCCCGTGGTTAATTGCTTTCAATTATAAAAGATAATGGAATACTCCAGTTAGTTACAGTAAAGTAACATTTTTTCCCTAAAGTTTTTAATGTTGAACTTTTAGAAAAATGAGTATTTGCTCTGTCTCTCAGAGATTTGCTGAATGCTGTACTTCTAGGCTATATGAGAAAATGAGATCTGAGGAAGTATTAACGTTACTGCAATCTTACAATTTATATTTAAATTTTGCAATTCAAAAATATTTTTAGTTCAAGGTATTTTAAATTTATTTGACTTGTTTGGCCTGAAAAAGCTATATATTGGATTGATTGAATGTATTTGATAGGGCAGTGTTTTGAAGTTACTACGTTATGATCTTGAATACCCTGTCCAATACTTAAAAGATCCCAGAAGGCAGAGCTTGTGATTTAATTACCTGTTTTTCATTTTGTGAACTTGACCTCTGTTCCCAGCCTTGAGACAAGGAAAGACAAAGTACTGTGAGCAACTGACAGTTGATATTAAGAAGGTATTTCCCACGTCTCTCTCATGTCGCATAGTAGCAGCCAGTCCTCAGCATGGATGCGGGACTTCACCAGAAAATTTCTGTCCTTCGGCTGGCAAATTCGTCTGCTGCCTTACTTCTTCAGATGCATTGTAAAAATCCTCTCTTTCTTTCAGCTTCTGCCAGAAACTTCTCTTTTCTGGGCTTTAGCTGTGCAGAAGCACCTGAGGCAACACAAGGATACTATCCACAGTAGACTAAGGATGGTTTTTTGAGAGTGGCCAGTTTGCTCTTCTGCAAGACAGAATTGTAATAAATATATAGGCTGTTACTGATTGTGTTGTTTAGTTATTTCAGATTTTGATTGTGTGTTTGTGCAATTGTATGTTTCTGAAAGTTCACTGAATCTGTCACAATTTGTTTTTGAGAAAGATGTTGGATGTTTTCTTTATAGGCTAATAAAGATTTCTTCCTTTTCTAGGAAAATAGCTAGAGGAAAATCCTAAGATGTTCTTTAATATCTGGGATCTGAGTCTTCGGGCAGTAAACTCTGATGGTGACAGTTTGCATGAAGATGGAGGGATTTATTCTTTCTGGCAATGAAGGCTTTGATTCATGACAACCAATAAGGTTATGCCAAAGTCGTATGGGAATAGATACTGTCTTTTCTAGGAATCCCAGGTGTGACAGAGGTGTTGGGAGGAAACTTCTAGCTATTGAGGCAAGTGATTTTTGCAGTATTGGCAGTCTGTAGTAAAAACTATCTTGGCTGCGTCTTTTGATTGCCTTTGCAGCTGCCAAATTTACAGGCAAAATACAAAACTATTCATGAAATTACAGTTGTAGGTGACTTCTTTATTAAATAATTTGGATTTGTTTCCAGTGCCAAATTTTGAAGTTATTAGTATATATTAATAGATAAAATGTCCAAATTAATGTGTAAGGTGATGAACACTGATAGTGACTTCAAAGTAGTGAAATGTCCTGTACTCATCCTCTAATAAACAGTTAGATCCCTGTAACTATACAGGAAGTTATCAAGGAGGTTTATTTTAATTGCTTGGTGCTTTGGTATATTTTAAATTTGCTCTATGTGCTGTTCATTTCCCTTAATCCAATAAGATTGCTAGTTATTTGCACTATACTGGTGAGTGGCTACCTCTCCAAAAGCTTTACAATTAAGATTTTAATAGGACTGTAGGATGAAACAACAATTTCTCTGTGTAATCAAACTATGTAATAATACAGGAGTGAAAAACATGTTGTTTAATTATTTGGTTTTGCCATGTAATATTATAGTTACTTTTAAATATGACTTTTGTATTGCTAATAGAAGAATTAAAAACAACAACAAAAAATAGGTTTGATCTCATTTGACCTTACTGACGTTCAGTCAGTTAAAAGGTTTGTAAGACGTTTAATTACCAAATGGTATGATCATTATTCATCTCATCATTTGATACAGAACGTCAAGTGAATTGCCTCCCTGGAGTGCACTGTGTTTCACAGATCAATAGATTTAGTAAGAGCTTTATACATTCATAGAAAAGAAGGAAAAGTATATCCTCCTCGTAAAATGGCTTATGTAGTTCTTCCGTGAGCTTTGCAGAGTTACTGTTTTATTTACATCTCAGGAATATAAAATCCAGTAATATAAAGGCATTTATTAAAATATTTTTAATATTTTAAAATATTAATATTTTAATATTTTAAAATATATTTTAAACCTCTTTATTGAAATTAAAAAATATTCCTTCTATGTTACTCTGTGTAATAAAGTAGCTTTAAAAGTCTGTCCTGAACAGCTTCATTCAAATCTGTTAAAATAATTGCACTTATTACAGCAGGTTTTTTGCTTTGACAGAGCACAACAAACATAGTATGACAAAAGGCTGTCTAAATACTCTGCACATGATTGCTTAAACTATTCACATTTTGTTTTTCTGCATTTTTAAATAGGTATTGTTAGTTTTAACTGATTTGGGATGTTGGGTTCTTTTTGGGTTTTGTTTTGTTTTTTTTTTCTTCATTCATTGTGTCAAGGATATTTATGCATGCTTCAAGAGAAAAAGATAAAGTTTGTCCCTAATTGGCTAATTTAATACCTATGAATTTATAAAAAATTCCTATGAATTTTTAAAATGAATTGCATAAAGGATTATTACATATAGGATACTTCATGTTTACTTAGGCTTTTCCGGATGTATTATATTACTCTTACCCAGTATAGATGAGACATCAAATAACACCAGCTATTTGAGCACGCTTGTCTGATCTCTTACCCTTGATAGAACGGTTTTCCAGATGACTTAAAGAAACTTCTAGGAGAGTTCAGGCACTAGTATTTGTTGCTCTTTTTTTTCTGTAAGTTTTACTTGCTTGATTTGTTCTCTTGACTGACCAGTTTTCTGCTTAAAAAGGAAGAAACCAAAAATATATTAATATATCTTTCATTAATATATCTTTTAGTAATGAAGGTAAGCTTTTTAGCTTAAATTTATGCCTTGTTGTTGGTTCTTGCATCAACCAGGCACTGAGGAAACTGTAGTTCAGCTAAGCAAATCCTCCTGGCTGTGGACAAAAGCAACATTTACTTGAAAATTCTACTTACTTATTCATCTGTCACTTATAACCCATCATCTACTCAAAGATTAATTTGAATTGTGAACAATATCTAAGCTTCCTTAATCCCTTGCTCTTGTCCTTTTTCTTGAACTGCTGTACTGTGACGGAAAGGCCATAATTCTGAAGCTTCTTATTCCTCAGGCCTACCTAAAGTAACTCCCATCGGGAGCCGATTGATGTTTTAGCAAGGAAATTCTTACCTGTTTGTGAGAACAACCTGGAAAAATTGTCAGGAGACTTTCACACGCTTAGATGTTCACTGTGTGGAATTCTTGTAAACGTAAAATCTAATTTGTCTGGGTTCTTTGCACCAGCATTGTTCAAGGTCAGATGAAGTTGTGTGAAGTACAGGCAGTGTTTCTGAGGTTTCATTCCTTTCTTTGTAGTCGCAGCATTTTTTACCAAATTAGCAAATCAAATAATACCAATTTCATTAATAATTAAGATAACTGGGAAATATACCACATTATTCTTTTTCCTGTGTGAATGACCCTTGCTGCCACTCTTACTTTACCACTTCCTTGAATTTTGTTCAGGAAAAATTCTAATTTAGTAGTTTCCCCTCTGCTGATAATGCAAATGCTGCTTATTCAGACTGTCTCAGTTAGGGTCTAGAATTTTAAAAGAAATACAGGAAATCTGCAGATTTTTCTGCTGACGTTGAACATCCAAAGACCTTTTTGTTGATGGGAACACTTAAGCATGATTAGAATAATTAATATTGGACTTCTGTAGAAGCATCAGTTATTTTGATGATACATTAATCTATGACTTGGTTTGACAAAGTTTGAGCCATTAGGACTCAATCTAGAAATACATATATTTAATTTTAAGGCTCTTTGGCTGAGTTAAGAATCTTTGGGTGAATTGTGATATATACTTAGAATCTTTTAGGACTAGATATATCAATAGTCATCTCTTCCAAGACATTCTTAAAGATAGAGCAGTATTCATTTGTTGGCATTTACATTTATTTGCCTATACATTTACTGCTTAGCAGTAAATAGCTTAATGTAATATGTATTTGAAGTGTGAAGTCCATTTTGGATGAAAAATAATAGGAACTATTTAATTTTGCGTCATCTCTGTCATCGTTTGGTAGTTGCTGTAGATGTTAGGGTAAAGGATTGATCAGTGACAAAGTACAGCAATGCTCCTGAATATCTGGGCCCCACAGTTTAAGAAGGGTGTGAAGGTCCTTGCATACATCCAGAGGAGGGCAACAAAGCTGGTGAAAGGGCTGGAAGGAACATCCTGTGAGGAGCAGCTGAGGACTTTGGGCTTGTCTAGTTTGGAGGAAAGGATGCTGAGGGGTGACCTCATTGCTCTCTTGAGCTTCCTGAGGAGGGGAAGTGGGGAAGAAGGTGCTGATCTCTTCTTCCTGCTATCCAGTGGTAGGATGTGTGGGAATGGTTCATAGCTGCACCAGGGGAAGTTTAGACTGGACATTAGGAAGCATTTCTTTACCAAGAGGGTGGTGAAACACTGGAACAGGTTTCCTAGAGAGGTGGTTGATGCCCCAGGCCTGTCAGTGTTTAAGAGGCATTTGGACAATGCCCTTAACAACATGCTTTAACTTTTGGTCAGCCCTGAATTGGTCAGGCAGTTGGACTAGATAATCGTCATATGTCACTTTCAGCTGAAATATTCTATTCTATTCTGTTCTATTCTGTTCTATTCTATTCTATTCTATTCTATTCTATTCTATTCTATTCTATTCTATTCTATTAAAATGTGACAGCAGTTAAAACATGTTTTTGTAGTGCTTTTATGAAGGGATTGCATGGGTATGAGTAGGGGAAGTGAGCTCTATTTTTTTTTTTAGACAGTATTCCTGAAAGGCTCTGCAGTGAGACACAGAAGCTTACAAGTTTCCTAAAGCACCACCATCTTTGTCCTGCCATCCCTTAGTGACCCAGAAGCAAAGGCAGGAGAAAAAGGTAGGGGCACTTATGCTCTGAGTCTGTCCTGTCCCCTTCTAGATACTGGAACTAAAAAGATCTCCTAGACTTTTCCTAGGGGCAAGTATGGTGTGATGTGTAATATTTCCATTGGTCCTGTTACGAACTAAAAGAATCAATAAAGAATACATTAAAAAGGTCAACTTTTGGAGCACATAGTAATCCAGAAACCTCTGCCAAATATGTTTGCAAGTTTATTCTGTATGATGCCATTCTGAGCTGAGAAACAGAGTTCAGGAAACTACATGTATTTATTTAGACAAATTGCAGTATCACCATCATTAATCTGGAGTATTACACACTGATATCTATCTTTTGTAGCTGTTTGAAGCACAACTAATGGAGTTTGCAATATGTGATTTGCATAATTTGAGACAAGGAACAGGAAAGGTCCCTGAATAAAAAACATTTAGAACCCCATTTGTCACATTTCAAGCAAAAAAGAATTTTGAGAGACCTAAAATTCTTTAACAGGTTCCTTCAGAAATGAAGCTCAGGACAGATAGAGTAAAATCATATATTTCTTATACAGAAACATAAAAACTCCCATAAAAAGTGAGTTAACGTTAGTAAGTAACATTATATAAAAAGGGTAGTTGTACATTTTGAAAACTCATGAAGTAAGAAGTCTTGATTGTTTCCCCCTCAGAACATTCATGTGCATTTATTGACAGCCATAGATAGTATCTACCACAATAAGAGATGTATGTGAAGCTTGCACAGTAAGTAAACTTTGCAATTAAGTCTGCTCAGTTTTTGCTTTTGTGGAAGAAATAACAGACTCTGGAACCATCGATCTTCTCCAAATTGTATCCCCATTGAATAGCTTTTTCGTACTTTATTTTGCTTTTTGGTTAAAAACTGCTTTTGGAAATTCCGTAGCTAAAGATCTGTGATTTTCCCTGTAATCTTTTACTTTGTCACACCTGGAAACTGTTGTCTTAAGCACACATGTTGTACAAGTGTGGTGAAGACGTTATGTTTTAAGTCTGTCCTTCCTTTTTCTGCAAATATTTGTGTGCTGGTATCTAAGAGGAAATTTACTACAGAAAGTATTTATTAGAAAATTAATTTATTTTTAGTAATCTGTTAAACTTCAAAGCATTTTTTAATTGAAAAAGCTCTGGAAGCATCTCAGTTTAGCTGGAAGTGCAGTGTATAGTAAGTCCTAGCATGATGGGACTAAACTGTAAGTAAGATTTCACGTGTTTTCTCCTAATATTCTTCCTTTCAAAAACCAAACCAACAAACAAAAAACAATCACCCTACCCTCCAAAACAAACCCAACAAAAAAACCCAAACCCCAAAAACCCAGAAGTCCTGCTCTGGATGTAACAATCATGGAAATATGACCATATGGCCTATGCAATGTTGTCTGTCCTAAATTGTTCTGCACTTAGGAGAACAGTCATAGTATATATACACCTGCTAGAGGCAGCTTTAATCTCACTGCTTTGGAAAGCAATAAGTGTGTAGTAGCTATATTACAATCCTTACTAGGGCTCTGTAAATCCATCTGTGACAGAGAATGTGCTTACCTGCTGACATGCATGTTACTGTGTTTATGGGTGTCTATACAACTGGATTAGCTCACGATCTGATATACCTGTATATCCTGAAGATGTATCCTGATTTTGCAGAAAGCCTTAAGCAATATCTCTGAAATTTGGCATCTTTCATTCATTTCATACCAGAGATATTACTGGAGACTAGTTTGTTATCTCATTTTTATATTTATTGTCATTACCTGAATAACCCCAGGAGCACTTCTTAAGAAAAACGTTGTCTGTCTTCTATTATCAGTGACAGTATCTACAGGTACTGCTGTACTGTATATCTTTACCCATAAAAGGGGACTGCAGTGCTATTACTCATCTGTGAACTACTTTTTGTGTACAGAAACCCCCTAAAGATCAACAGCCTTTATTATTGCACTGCTTGTCGAACTGTGAGAGAAAGCAGAAGGGACTGTCACATTATGAAAAACTTCTTGCCATGGCTGCTCATTTTGGATTCTCATCTATGGGATGCGGAACCCATCCACTGGGAGACAGGGTTTATTGAAGTAATTGGTGGAAATATGTTTTCTTGTTCATTGAACAATTAGATAAAAACCTGCAAGGTCATTTTTTTAAGTGTTTTTTTTTTTTTTTTAATTTTTCTCCCTTTTTCCCCCCCCCATTACCTTTTCTTCAGCCAAATGAAACAAAGAATCAAAGCAGAAAAATTCTGGCAATTAAAATAAACTGTACATGATGGAAAAGTTATGGAAATTATGAGATTACAGATTTTCTGATCTGTGTAAACAAGAATCGCCATCTGGAATGTCCAGTTATTTGAATTTGATATACTAATCTTCTGAGGTTCCCAGCCTGGGGCTATGCACCAATTCTCACTTCCTGTCCCATCATTCTGAAAGTGTTGGGGGTGGAGTTTGCAGAATAGTTTTTTTTTTTAAATGTAGTACTTAATCATTGCTTGTAATTAGTATTTTCGAATCTGATTTATTAAAATATCATTGGGAGGGCCAGTGTCCCTCTCAGGTAAGAGTTCTATTTGTCAATCTGTTGTAACCATTTTGTGAAAAAGTTCATTTTTTTCTGAACTGGAGCAAGTATTTGTGTCCCAAAATGTCAGTGATTTTTAATTGGAAACACATAAAATGGAGAAGATACTGCAAATAGTCAGATCTTGGAGACACCGTCTCATAAATGAAATAATAATTTTTAAATAAGAGTTATGTAAGTGTGTGAAAATATATATATAAAAGAACTAAAATAACAATGCCAAATACTAAAAATGCTTTTCTAAAAGTATTGCCTTTTTATTGGATTTTAGCACATGATAGTCATCACAGAATCACAGAATCATCTAGCTTGGAAAAGACCTTGAAGATCATCCAATCCAACCGTTAACCTAACACTGACCATTCCCAACTACACCATATCCCTCAGCGCTATGTCAACCCGACTCTTAAACCCCTCCAGGGACAGGGACTCCACCACCTCCCCGGGCAGCCCATTCCAACGCCTAACAACCCGTTCTGTAAAGAAATAATTCCTAATATCCAGTCTAAACCTTCCCTGGTGCAACTTGAGGCCATTACCTCTTGTCCTATGGCTTATTACTTGGTTAAAGAGACTCATCCCCAGCTCTCTGCAACCTCCTTTCAGGTAGTTGTAGAGGGCGATGAGGTCTCCCCTCAGCCTCCTCTTCTCCAGACTGAACAACCCCAGTTCCCTCAGCCGCTCCTCGTACGACATGTGCTCCAGACCCTTCACCAGCTTCGTTGCCCTTCTCTGGACACGCTCGAGTAATTCAATGTCCTTTTTGCAGTGAGGGGCCCAACACTGAACACAGTAATTGAGGTGCGGCCTCACCAGTGCCGAGTACAGGGGTAAGATCACTTCCCTGTCCCTGCTGGCCACACTGTTTCTGATACAAGCCAGGATGCCATTGGCCTTCTTGGCCACCTGGGCACACTGCTGGCTCATGTTCAGCCGGCTGTCAATCAACACCCCCACGTCCCTCTCTGACTGGCAGCTCTCCAGCCACTCCTCCCCAAGCGTGTAGTGCTGCTGGGGGTTGTTGTGGCTGAAGTGCAGCACCCAGCATTTGGCCTTATTGAAACTCCTACAGTTGGCCTTAGCCCATCGCTCCAGCCTGTCCAGATCTCTCTGCAGAGCCTCCCTACCGTCGACCAGATCAACACTCCCACCAACTTGGTGTCACCTACAAATTTCCTGAGGGTGCACTTGATCCCCTCATCTAGATCATCAATAAAGATGTTAAACAGGAGTGGCCCCAAAACCGAGCCCTGGGGGACACCACTCGTGACCGGCCGCCAACTGGATTTAACTCCGTTCACCACAACTCTTTGGGCCCGGCCATCCAGGCAGTTTTTTACCCAGCAAAGCGTGTGCCCATCCAAGCCACGAGCAGCCAGTTTTGCCAGGAGAATGCTGTGGGAAATGGTGTCAAAGGTCTTACTGAAGTCAAGGTAGACAACATCCACAGCCTTTCCCTCATCCAATAAGCGGGTCGCCCTGTTGTAGGAGGAGATCAGGTTTGTCAGGCAGGACCTGCCTTTCATAAACCCATGCTGACTGGGCCTGATCATCTGGTTGTCCCACATGTGTTGTGTGATGGTACTCAGGATGAGCTGCTCCATCAGCTTCCTGGGCACCGAAGTCAAGCTGACAGGCCTGTAATTTCCTGGATCATCCTTCCGACCCTTCTTATATATGGGTGTCACATTGGCCAATTTCCAATCTGTCAGGACCTCCCCGGTCAGCCAGGACTGCTGGTAAATGATGGAAAGCGGCTTGGCGAGCACCCCAGCCAGCTCCTTCAGCACCCTCGGGTGTATCCCATCCGGTCCCATAGACTTGTGTATGTCTATGTGATGCAGTAGGTCACTGACTGTCTCCTCCTGGATTGTGGGGGGGTTGTTCTCCCAGTCTCTGTCTTCTGGCTGAGGAGGCTGGATTCCCTCAATACAACTAGCCTTGTTATTAAAGACTGAGGCAAAGAAGGCATTAAGGACCTCAGCCTTTTCTTCATCACTTGTTGCCATGTTTCCTCCTGCATCTAGCAGGGGATGGAGGCTCTCCCTGGTCTTTCTTTTGCTGTTGATAAGCTTATAGAAACATTTCTTGTTATCTTTGACTGCTGAAGCCAGATTAATTTCCGTCTGGGCTTTAGACCTTCTGATTTCCACCCTGCATAGCCTCACAGCCTCTTTGTAATCACTGTGAGTGGCTAGCCCCTTCTTCCAAAGGCTGTAAACTCTCCTATTCTCCCTGAGCTGCAGCCAAAACTCCCTGTTCAGCCAGGGTGGCCTTCTTTTCCGCTGGCTTCTCTTACAGCACCTGGGGACAGCCTGCTCCTGAGCCATTAAGATTTTATTCCTAAAGAGTGTCCAGCCTTCCTGGACCCCTATACCCTTCAGGACCATCTCCCAAGGGATTCTGTCAGGCAGTTGCCTAAACAAGTCAAGTCAGCCCTATGGAAGTCCAGGATGTCAGTTCTGCTGCCCCCTCTCCTGGCCTCCCTAAGAATAGAGAACTCTATTGTTTCATGTTTGCTGTGCCCTAGTTGGCCTCCAGCCACCATATCATCCACTAGTCCTTCTCTGTTCACATAGTGGAGGTCCAGCAGGGCACCTTCTCTGGTTGGTTCACTCACCAGCTGCGTCAGGAAGTTGTCTCCCACACATTCCAGGAATCTATGGGACTGGTCCCACTCTGCTGTGTTGTATTTCCAGCAGATGTCTGGGAAGGTAACGTCTCCTACAAGAAGAAGGGCGAGCGATCGTGAGATTTCTCCTAAGTACCTATGGAATATTTCATCCACCTCTCTGTCCTGGTTGGGTGGCCTATAGTAGACTCCTACTACAACATCTGCCCTGTTGGCCTTCCTCCTGATTCTAACACAAAGACACTCCACCCTGTCTTCACTACACTTGTGCTCAATGCAATCTTAACAGTCCCTGACATAGAGCGCCACCCCACCACCTCTCCTTCCTTGTCTATCCCTCCTAAAGAGCTTGTAGCCATCAATTGGTGCACTCCAGTCATGGCAGACATCCCACCATGTTTCTGTAATAGCCACTACATCATAATTTTCCTGTTGCATCATGGCTTCAAGCTCCTCCTGTTTGTTAGCCATGCTGTGTGCATTGGTATACACACACTTCAGCTGGGCTGATGTCCCCCACACCTTTTTGCATTTAGAGGTCCTAAGTCCAGCCTGAGCTTTCCCAGGTGTTACCACGGTTACTGATCCATCAATATCCCTTGCATCTTTGTTGTGCTGCATATTTCCATCCCTTGCCGCCACTGAGATGGCAGGGTGAGGGTCATCGCTGGCACAACAGCCTACAAACTGTGGTAATCTACCCTGGGGCTTATATCAGGGACTTCCAGTTTTATACCCTTCTCCCTTCAAATCTAGTTTAAAGCTCTGTCAGTGAGTCCAGCTAACTCCTGCCCCAAGATCCTTTTCCTCCTCTGGGACAGGTGCATCCCATCTGATGCCAGAAGGTCTGGCATCCTCTATACTAACCCGTGACTGAAAAATCAAAAGCCCTGCCGGTAACACCATGTGAGGATCTGGTTTCTTATCTTTAAATTAACTGGTTTCACTATAAAGGTAAAGTTGTGCTTTTCTTATGATTCTGTGCTTAACAGTCGATACTGGAAGTATTCCAAGGGCACTCAAGGATGTCATTCAACAGCAGTCACTTTCACCTTTATAGTGATCTGTGATTCCTGTAGAGTATGTCTACATGTATGGGACTGGCGATGTACCTCTCCGCCTGTGTAGGATATATCATGCTGCTTTGAGGAAGTCTCTTATATCTCATTTTGTGTGTTAAGAGAAGTGCAATAGAAATGCATGCAGAATAGATGCAGCTAGTCTACTGTTTGACATTTCATAACTTATTTTAACTGAATTTGATTTTGTTAAATCGATATGAAAAAGTTTACATTTTATTGCCATTCACATTTTTCACTGATTTTTCTGTTGTTAATCAGCCAGATTAATGGCAGCTTTTCTAGGATGGGCTGAGTCACATGTTGACATATTAGGTTGGTTTTGATTAAGAAGTAGGTAAATGGTGGTCTAAGGAAAATGGACTAAAGTTTTTGCACTTCGTAAGAAGCTATTAACATATGGAATGATGATTCCAGTGGTGGTAATTGGGTTAAGTCTCAATTATTGACCATTGAAAATTAACAGTTTTCTTTTACGGTGCTAGGCAGCCATGCTGAGTCATCAGATACGGTCTCCCAACTGTCTCGATCTTTCTGTGTTGGTTCTGATCCCAAAGAACTGGGCTAGAAATAGCAGTGAGGGGAAGATGTGTATGGGAATGAATAATTCTGAAGTGAGTATAAAAAGAATCATACATGTATATAGCAGAGAAAGGGGAATAACTATTAACGCTCTAATAGAAAAGCCGTTGTTCAGGACAGGGGGACAGTACAAGAGACGTTCAGGATCCAGAAAAAGCAGGGTGGAACTTGTTAATGGTGTCAGAATGGAAGGGGGAAAGACAAGGCTGGAAGAGCTCTGGCGAATTTTAGACTAGATGTCAGGAAGTATTTCTTTACAGAACGGGTTATTAGGCAGTGGAATGGATTGCCCAGGGAGGTGGTGGAGTCCCCATCCCTGGAGGTGTTTAAGAGTAGGGTCGACATAGCGCTGAGAGATATGGTGTAGATGGGAACTGGCAGTGCTAGGTTAATGGTTGGACTAGATGATCTTCAAGGTCCTTTCCAACCTAGTTGATTCTGTGAATAAGTGTGTAATACTTGTCTTCTGACATTTGTGAATTAAATTAGGAAGCCATTGTAAAGTTCTGTGAAGACCGTGAGTAAAATCTATGCTGAACTCTTCTGTGCCCTGTGACACTGTTAGTGATGTTGATGGTTGGACTACCTTCATTTCTTTCCATTTTATTGGTTTAAGATGATTCCCTGTTGGAACAAAGGCAGCCATGGCCAGGAAGGCAAGATCTGTGACTATGTTACGGATATATATATATATATATATATATATATAAAATAATTAAAGTATAAGAGTTCTAGAGCAGTATGCAGTGATGTCACAAAGGATTAGTATTCATCTGTGGTTTTATTACATCTTATTCATATTAATAGCATCCATACTAGTATAATACAATTAGAACAAATACAAGGCAACTATGAATTAGCGGGCTGTAATACCATTGAGGAACATTTTAGGAGGTCATAAAGCATGAAAGAAAAGCTTAACTACTTTGCATAGTCACTGAACATCAAGGTGGAAATGCAGTCCCATAATTCAGCATTTGTGTTTTATTTGTTTTATTTTTGAACACATATACCCATGTCTTGAATTCATGTCTGCCTTAGGCAGATGTTTCATATTTATCTCTACATTTCTGCTTCAGCAACTTCCTTTTTTCTTCTCTGTTATTTTCTTTTCATTTTGTCACTGAAGACCACCATTTTAAGTCCTCAAGATGGTGTCAGGCAAAATGAAAAGAAGGTTTTCCCTCTTGCAATGCTGTCATATTGTGATACATGAAATGCATGCATAGTTTGGGTCATGTTAATGTGCTAGCTATGATTAGTATATGTTTAATGAAATTTTACAATTTCTAATTGCAGTATTGTTACATTAAGTGGACAGTTTGATGAATGTGGTCTCATTCTAAATTTTTATCTGTAACTGAGCATTTTCAGGGAAAAAAGAAAAAGATCTTGAATATTAAACTGTTTAAATTGAATGTTAAAGATTTCTTTAGCAGTTTTTTTTCCTTCCACCTCCTTTTTTTCCTGATTTCCAGTTGAAAAATCTTTTGTGAAAACAGTGTTTACTTACTTGAACATGTGTAGTGACTGTGAAATTTAATTCATGGTTTCACCATTTCTCATGTTAGTATTGTATTTTCTAGCTTTTATAATGATGTTGTGTCTCCATATAAAATTTAATTCTACTACAGTATTTTGGCTACGAAACCATTCTCATTAGTCAAGTGTAAACTACAATTTGTGTTCAGTTGCTTTAGACTTAAATTGACAAAGCTGTACATCTCTTTTGTGATGTCATTGAAGATTGTGTAAATTCCTATGTCTGTAAGTTTGCATTTGGAGAAACTAATTCATTAACCAAATAAGGTGGATATGAATTTTGTATTTGTTAGGTAAGAGCGAAAGAGAAAGTTAGGATACATAACTAGCATATATATCATATTAGTCCAGTGTGAACGAATGAGTTCCTCAGCAGTCGTCTTATCAATAAAGTGAGTGCACCAAGTGTAGGTGTAGCTTCTGCTACTTGTTTACCAGAGGTACTGACTTGAGGGGGGAAAAGCACTCCATGCTTGTGAATGCGTTGAATGCGCTATATTATGTCATGGGTCTACCTGTATGTGGAACAAGATTTAGTGAATGAATGAATGAATGAATGAATGAATGAGTACTGGTCTCCCTTGTAAGCCTGATGCTTAGGATACTTTTGGTGGTAATACTATGTAAGCTATTTGCTATCTTTTATGACCTAATCTTGATTTCGCACTACACAACACAATGAATGAAATGAAATGGAGAGATTATATTAGTTGTCCTGTAACAAAACCATGCCATTCTTTACACGTAGCTTTCTTCTGATGAATAAATTAGTGGTGAGATAGGTGCAGTGGAGTATTCAAAGCATGACTGAGTTACTAAAAGCAGAGTTACTGCACCTGAGCTGATGACCATATGCTCATAACAGTTGGAAGTGCGGTGGTATATTAATCCTTGATAAAGCTCCATTTGAAGTACTGCAGTGAAACTTAATTTGGTCTATCGTGTTCTGTTGCTGAACCAATACCAGGCTATAGTTTGAAATCAAAGGAGCAAGCTCTTCTTTATGTTAAGACCTATTTGAGTTTTTTCTTACAGAATTAACGAAAAGTTGCTAACAAGAGGTAATTATGAGGTATTGAAAGATGTTATTTAGTTTTCCTTTAAGCATACTATTTAAAATATTCTAATTATTTAATCTTATGTTTAATACTTAATGTAGTACTGGGCATATTTATATCTGCTCTCTTTCCTTCTTTTACCATGTTATGACGGTTTATCACCTTGTGAATTCTTACTGCTAGACACTGAATTTCTGTGTTGTTCCAGCTTGGCCTTCCCTGCGCAATGTGCCCTCCTGTGGAATTGTCTATCTCCTAGGCTACCATAGCCTAGATTTGCTATTTTTATCATACTTTTGTAAGGAAACAGAAGTTCTGTAAGTTGATACAATCATTCTATCTGTCTGTCAGTCCCCCACAAAAACTCTTGAACCTGTTGGCCAACTTCAAACAAATTTGATGGAGTGGAGGCCTCAAAGATACTAATATCCATGAAAACAGATGGACTGTGTAATAGAAACATGTAAAATAGTGCATCTGCTGAGGAAAAAGGCTGCAGCGTTAAGTATGTCCATGCTCTTACTCATAAGTTCTGTTGCTCACAGAACTACCTGGTTTTGTTGTTACTTTGTTTCCACCCGTAATCATTTATTTGTTTATTCAGTCCATGTCCAATTGCAGTTACCAGTGTAGAACTACTAGTCACATGTTACTTAAGATTTTAATTTGAAAATTGCTTTATGGGATTAATCCTGTGCAATTTGGTAGGATTCAAATACAGTTCTTCAGATACAGTTTAGTTTGTGTTTTACAAAGAATGACTGCTGTCTTTTTTTACTCTGACATTAAATCAATAAAAGGTGATTTTTTTCACTTAAGAGAAAGAAAAATTATTAGGAAGATAACTGTGAACTATTTCTTTTCCAAATTTTGGCTTATATTGGATGGAGGAGTAAAATGTTTGTGAAAGTAGGTTACTTTATGAGACTTCATAGGAGAACATACATGCATCAGAGAATATGCATGAACTTTTGAGGCAGCTTTGCATTTATTTATGTCTAACTACCGTCATGGTGGATGTGAATGACAACCTAGGAAGGGAAGGATTTGTATTGAATGGCAAATTATTAATATTTTTTTGTTTTATGGAACTTGATGAAAAATTATTTGTGGCAGAAATCCATTTCCTTGGAATGGCATTCTGCTTCCCTAAAAAGTTCCTCTAGTTCCCAAAGTGTGCATACCTTGGTCACATCACTTCTAATTTCAGCAACAAAGGGAGCACAGGACAGAAATAACAGTCTCTGCACTAAGTAACACTAAATAAAAGTACGTAACAAACTCAGTTCATCTTCAAAATGTAGTCTATCCAATGCAGTGATGAAACTTAGATCCTGGGGAAACAAATAATGTGACACATAGTAACAAAGAATGGAGGAAAAGTCATGCAGAGGAGATTGAAATAGTGCCATATGAACAGCTTTACTTCAGGCATGTTTTGTTTTTTAAATGCTTTACTTTTGCAATCTCAGCATTCTTTTAATGTAGAAGATTAAACAAAAATTTCCTTTTTAAAAAGTAATCATAATAGCAATTCCATTACACAGATTTACTGACCTCATTTATCACAAAGTTGTGAAATTTAGGTCTACTCCTCAGATTTCACTGCTCCATCCAGCTAGTTGCAGCATTATGCTGTTGTTCATTGTGACACATGAGGAGCTACAAAAAAATGAGACAAACGTTTCAGGTAGACTTAATAATTGTTTGTTACAAATTATTTAATATATTTTAAATATAATATATGTATGTGTTACATGTAATTCAAAAAGACCCCTAAGCACTTTAAGCTACATGTAGAAGAAAATTGCTTTTTTCCACTTGCTTAAATGCACCCTCTGCTGGGGTAAAACACAACAGCTGTGAAGTGCAATGTGATCTGTAAGCACAAGTGTTCAGGAATTCTGTTTTATGGCTCATCTGAAACACTGGGAACAACCAAAATCCATCCTCTTAATTCTGGAAATTGATTTAGTGTTGATTCACAGTGAAAAATGTCACCTGTATAATCTTGAGCCAGTGCTGGTTTTTCTGTCTTAAAATGTGATTCTACTTGTATATTCACAGCCTGAAGAGATACAGTTTCTGGTAGTTTCATTTGTCTTTCAGAACTTTCCATGTTTCCCAGCCTGATTTGTTTCTGTTAAATGAAGTTGAAAATAACATCACAAAACTGCTTGATGTTGTGTTTGTGTTGTTCCTGTGTTGGCTGAAAACACTTGATTTCTTTTCAGAGAAACTGCATTTATTGTAGTTGTTCCTATCTTAAAGAAACAACAAAAGAAGACAACTTAAACTTACTTATCTTGAGCTTCTTGTTGCATCTGAAAGTGGTATTAATTTCCTGGGAGTCTTGCCTCAGGTGGCAATGAGTGACCAAGTATGAGGACCAGTATCAGTGGCTTCTTTAGAGAGAGAATGTGCTATTGTGTGTTCTTTCCAATGAAGTATTATTAGAAGCCCTTCAGAAACCCTGCAGGTAGCATAAAGGAATTGAAACAGAAAGTGTTTTCCCTCTTCCTGTAAAACAGGAGTCCAAATAGAAGAAAGGTTGGCAGTAGGTATCCATTCAACAGAGGAACAGGTTTTGCAGAACATAGATAAGTTCGGTGGGAAAAAAGTGTTAAGCTAAGAGTGGAAGGAATGTTCCACCTCAAAATGAGTGACTTAGGGATTAAGCCTTTTTTTTTTTTTTCCTTTTAGTTTCAGATCTTTTGCTTTATTTCAGTCTTTTTTCTTCCAGCAGGCTTCCAGTAGTAGGTACCATTCCAGAAACCAGTATGCCCTACTAAAGGCCATGTGTCACTTAATCATAATACTTTATCTGAAAGACCAGTGAAATAAAGAGACTTTACAAGCAAATAGAATTTTCACTATATATTCTCTAACCATAAGGGGATTACTCGACCTCCTGTGTCTTTTGCACACATCAAACTCTATACTAAAGCTGTCTTGAAGCTTGCAGGAGTTCATCCTCCAGGGATTTTCCTTTTGTCTGTCAGTCCACAGATAGAAAAATATGTCCAGTCATGTTTAACTGTATGTTGACCATCTCTGTTTGATTGTGAATATTCTTAACCAAATTTAAAATTATTTTCAGTAGTACTGACTTGATAATGGCACTCATTTGGTATTTTCTCATTAACAGTTTCTGCAACCTTCTACTTGGCCTCGTAATAAGAATTTATTTAGGTATTCTTTGACCTCAGTAGTCTTTAGTAAAGTAACATTTATTTTCCTTCACAGAACTTTAGAGTTCCCTATAAAAGTGTTTCATGAAAACTGATAGTTTGCATGGTTTTGAGCTTCATTGTTCTGTGAAACATTTCCATGTCTCATACATCCTGCTATACATCGCTTTGTAACCTGTAACTAGAGATCTGTATGGGCATATGCATGCTGCTCCCACTCAGGGCCTTGTTTCAGCTGTCCCTACACAAAAGAACATTTAGCTGTTCCTTCCATTTAACTTGAGTGACAAATGCTGAGTAAACTCCTAGTTTCTAACCATGTCAGTGAATCATGGCAGCCATTACTGCCTTACAATGTAACTAACTCTCTTTATAAGGCAACCTGTGGCTCTGAGGTGATGGAATGTGGTGTTTCAGCTATCAGTAAACCTGTTTTTAAACCACCACTTACGGCTTATTTTTCTTTTCTGACAGTATATCTTATTTCATCTAACATTTTGTTTGGGTCGGAAAGTTAATGTGAATAACACTATTTCTATTTGAGAAAGCTTTACGCACTAGCTAAAGTTGTTGTTCAAGCGTGTCTTGATTAGTACTGAGAAGTCTTCTGTTTTCAGTCACCTCAAATTAGGGAGACCGTGTACAGAACCTTGTCAAAACTGGCTAAAATTTTCAAAATATAGAGAATGTCTAATAATTTTCTTGAGAAGTTCTACATTATACGTTTTGTCCCAATTAATCTTCATCTGAGTCCAATGATTTTGTGTTGGCAACTAAATTAGTAATTTGGGAACCTACTTTCAGCTTTTGTAGATTATTCAAATAGGTGGGTGCTACATGGTTAGATAAATATTAACCTTTTGGATTAGCCATCTACAAGTTTGCCATCAGACTCCCAGACAACACATATATCTAAAGGTCTCAGTGCTAAAAAAACTAAAAAATTACTTTTCTGTTTTTTACAATTTCAAAATAAAGTACCCTTTGTCTTGGTCTCAGTATATTACAAAACTGAAATCTGTATCATTAGAAATATTATCTAATTGCAGATTGTATGAGGGAGAAAATAAAATGTTATGTAATATGGCCAGTATAAGTTCGGTTTAACTTGGGAGTTTTCCTCCAAATTTCTCTAAATCAGAATAATCTGAGAAGAAATTAATTTTTTAGTGGGATGAGATTTCTTATGGTCATTTGTAGGTTGATACATAGAAATGTTTGCGTTCTTCCATTTCAGTTAGCAATACTGTCTCTTCATTTTGTATCTTCTCAGTTCGGAATGTGAAATATTAGAGCTTCCCCATCAAATATTTGTTGTTCGTTCCACTGTTTTGACTTCTATCTACATTTCTGAGATAGAGAAATAAGAATACAGGCAAGAAATGTAATTTTGTCTTTTCACCCAGAGGGTAATTCAGCCTCTCCCTTGGTTCAAAATTGTAGAAATACTTCTGCAAATGTCCATGTAGAACATTCTCCTCCACTTACATTCAAAGTATTAATCTGTAGCATAGTTTATCTCAGTCTTAAATGAGCATCTGTTTTGGGCACTGCAGGAAATAACGGAACACAAAAAACATCCAAATTCCTTTTCTGCTAGATGCTGATGTGGGTTGCTGGGAAGGGATCTGAAAATGAGCAGTTTTGGCTTCCTTTTCCATGTTTCTCAAATGTCCTGGCTGATCAACCAGCAAGTGCCCCACCGGGTTATGATTCCCTTTGCTTAGTGCTTAATGTAGTTAGACTGTTACAATTTTATCTGATTTATAATATTGTTTCTGGACAGTTTTGTGAGTATCCTGACAGTATTTTGTAAGGTCATATTGTTAATACTCATCATCTAGTTCTTAACATAATAAAACTATGTGGTAAGGGCTGATGTGGGTTCTATGTGTCTCATGATGACAGGAAATTGTTACTGATTGTTCCACCCTTAGGGGGGGGGCAAGTCTACACCTGAACCATAGAAAAAGAGAAGTATTTGTCACCCTCAAGGATGATAATTACCAACAAGAACAAAAAGCTTTAAAAAGCCTCATATTAGGTATTAAATAACTTGCTGTAGATTGTCTTTACCATGCAAATGTATCATTTGTGCTGGTAAAATTCCAGTCAAATTAGTTTTCTAACCAGCTTGTCAAGGTAGAAGTGTCAGGTGGGTAGCCAGCATGGTTATTGCTGGTACTAATGAAAACATCAAGCTTTTGGAGAATAAATAATAATAGCTCTCTCACTTTTTCCTTTTAGTCTGCTCCTTAAAAACCTGCTTGTTGGGCTGCAAACATAAAAATTAAACTTTGCAGTACTAGGTGTACAAATCAGTATTTATGCAGTGTGCAATTGGCCTGCCTTCCAGCCTGCTAAATGCAGTTTTCTTTAGTTTGAGCAATTTATAAGATGTTATCTGTAAGTAGTACACATTAAATTTAAGTAAGAATATTACATTGTTTCTCCCTGTTCTTTTCTTACTGAAGTATTTTTCTTATATTTAATGTTTCCGGTCTTGAATCCTGCTCTCTGAAGGTTCTCAAGGGTGGAGGGGTTTGTTTTGTTACCTTTCAGCAAAAGCAGATATGTTCACCAGCTGTAATGCTGACCCATAAATGGCATTTTGGATATATGAAATATACTAGCTTTTATAAAAGCCCCTTGTGTTTGTTTCAGACTCAAAACACACTTGAGCATAACTCATATGTGTGGCTTGCATGAATATACCATGAATTTTTTTGGTTTAAACATTTTAAATGGCTGTACATGCCCATATGCTTACAAATAAGCACATAACAGTAACAGTTTTCCTGTGGAACAGTAGGCAGTTAAATTGTGTGAGGATTTTTAATCTTGGAGAATTCAGTCATTGTTCATATTCTATAAATTCTGAAACTCCATAAACAATATCTAGCATCTGTTCTCCCTTTTAAAAGTTACAATTCCAGTGGTTTTTTTCATCAACTTTTACCCATGCATCCATGAAATCACTGTAAAGGTTTAATTTTGTATAAAGACATATCTTTAAAATAACCACTATTGTAAAATAGTTTGAGATTTGGCAGCTGTGAGTTGTGCAGTAAATTGGGATTTCAGATTTAATAGATTACTTGCATTTCTAGATTCCAAGCAGTTGTCAAATGGTTATCTTGATCTCTGGAAAAGGGAAGGGATAAGTGGAAGGGATAAGTGGAAATATGTGTCTTTAGCATCAAGTCTGGATTTTCTAGTTTATTGTGAGCACTGGGGAGAAAAATGCCTTTATTTTGATATGAAATGAATACAAAAGAAAAAATGACCATGTGTCTGATTTCATTAAAAATATCTTGTATAGTAAATATAATACGAGTTGGATTTGGCTTTGTTATTGTATGCCTGTGACGATTTCATATATTAGGTTTTTTTCCAAGTAGCCAATCCAGTACTAATTAAAACCAGTGAATTTAACTTCTGTGCTCTTTTGTAAAAATGAAGCTGTTCGGATTAGTATCTTGACTGTAAACTGAACGGAATTTCACAAGACTCTGTTGGACAATTTGTGAACTCTTAATAAAAGGGGCTAGGTAACAATTGTACTGATCATATGCTTGTTTACCTTTGCAGATTTAGAAGGTGTTTTCAATACTTGATGCATAAAAATACCTAAAATGATCTGGTTACAACATGGCATATAATAAATTATACTGCCATTGAGTGCTTTTCTAGGAACTCCTATTTGTATAGCAGCAACAGACTCACTCCTTGGAAATAAAAGAAGTGAAGTAGCCTGAAAAGTATCACATGATGGCACTGTTTCCATTTCCACCTCCAATATTATGAAATAAAGCTATAATAAACTGGTATTAAAATGGTATGTAATGCCAATGTACTTTGTATAATTTATGTAAAAGAAAAATCTTACCACTGTGGTTATTAATATAGGTATTAAAATGGATGTATAGATTTCTCAGAAAAGTGTTTTGTAAAACTTTGTATATTTATAATAATCCTTATTTTGATTGTAGAGCAAGAATTCTGCACAATATATAATGTTTATGAACGCTGAACTGTGCAGATTCATTTAGCATTGTGTTAGGAAAAAAACCTGTTAATTGTTGTGTAAATGAGATGTTTTATTTTTTGTTTTGATTTTATTGTGGAAAGAAAGCTAATGGCTGTCCTTTTTGTATTTAATATAAAGCCTTTTTGTGGTAAATTAGATCATTAATACAGACACATTTTTAAAAAATGCAAATTAGCTTTCCATGAGCAGAAAAGAGCTTAAAGTGTAGTAAGGTCAGAGGCAGGATCAGACATATTTGTAAAATGAATTATATTCAAGTAGGAATATGAGGGAAAATATGAATGTAAAAAAATCAGTGATTTATAGTATATAGATGTTAGGTGTCGTATTATTTCATTTTTAGATATTCTGACTGAATACCCATAAATGTTCGTGTTCTTTTTAGTAATATAAATTAATAATATCATCTCTAAATTAATATTTTCTGTTTGTAGAATCATCAATATTAATTTTTAGCAAGAGAAAACACATTGCTGATTTTTTAAAAAAAGAGAGAAAAGGCAGTGGGTGTGATTCTACCATGCTGCAGTTTATTTTAGAGTAAGGTAAATACCCAGTCCCACCATTCTCTCATATAAAAATGAGACTATTTTATACATTTTGGTATTATGGGGATCATTGCAAAAACAAAACAAAACAAAAACCCTGCAAGAGGGAGTAAGAAAAATATCCACTGGTGATGCAGAGCTAATAGCTGGGGATTGGATATATGCCAGATTGGGTGCTTGCACTCCAGAAATGTCCTCTGTCAGTATAAACTTCTGTTCTGAGCAGTGTGAGGCTCTCCTGTGTCTTTTTTGATGTGAAAGCAGGGGCAACAGAAAATGCATGTTAAAAAAATCTGTCATGTAACACTTCACTTCTATCTAGCGAATTATCAATTATAACTAAATAGAAGAGGGTATAGTAAATTCCTCTGAACTTCATCAGTAGACTGGTTTTAAATAATAACAAAAAATGGTTTCAGAAGACCTTAAAAGAGATATATACAGTATTTCATAACATTTAATCACTAAAGAAAATTGTTCCTGTTGTTAAAATTGGTGGTAGAAGCTGATCTGTTAAAATGTTTTAAAAATCATTTATCATCTTAATTTGCTTGTTTTAGTCAGTAAACAATAATTCCATAATTTCAATTGGACATAGTCAAATCTTTTCTAGATATCCTGGTTGGAAGCAGTGTTTTACACAAGCATTTCAGTATTACAGTACCTCTCTATCGGTATCTGATAGTCCACTCTATTGTATTACTTTAGAGCAAGAGATAATACTATTATTTTGAATGTTTTTGCAAAGTTTTTCAAAGACCTAGTGACATAGCTGGGCTCACATAATAAATTACAATATATAAGAAAAAGCATTCATTACTCACAGCTGTCTATTCATTTTGTATGTCCCATTTGTTCATGTATGAGGTGAAGAATTTCAGAATACAGTAAGTGAAGACTTCTCTGCTCAGTGTATTTCACCATTCAAATTACATGCAATTTCAAAATGTCAGTGTTACTTTTCAGGACAAATTTCATACAATAGTAATTCTGTGATTATTCATCCAGTTTAATTAATTCAATTAAGTAAGTCTGCTGTCAGGTGTTCTTTTAATAATTGAATCAACATGCAGATACATAATAAGCATAAAAGCATTTCTATGGCTGCAGTAAATTTAGATCCAAAAGAATCTGCTATTCCACTACATTTGATATAGATTATTCTATAATATTTCAGTAATGGGTTGCACAAAGGCTGCCTTTTAATTCTTTGCTTTCTCAAATGTCTTTATATATAATGGTTTAAAACAGAAGGTGTTCAAAAGAGGGTGACCTTTTTCCATTACCATAGTTCCTGTCATTAATGCATTATAATTTTCTTTAGAAGTCTGGAAAAAATGTGTATATGTGCACTCTGTAGCAGGTATGAATCAAAGTGTGTTAGTGAAAGTTAAGAATTGTCTGTTATTACTAAAAAAAGGAAGAAAAAAAAGAAAAACGGGAGGAAGTAATTTTATTGTTATTTTTACTGTGAAAGTTTAAACAAACCTTACACTTTATACAAAGCAGTTACAGACTTGAGAGTTTTGGCATCTGTAATCTGAATGAACAGCACTTGACTTACTCAGATACTAAAAATAATATGCACCTTAACTAAATTTAAAGCCAATAGAATGTTGTATTAGGCTGGATTGTGTATAAAGGCCAATAATACATCTCCATCCTCTGCAATATATTACTATAGATGTTATTTTAATAACATATATATTAAAAAACATGGAAAAGGATTCACTTGGCGTACTCTCAATGGTGCTTGATGTCATAATTATTGTAAATATTAATTGCTGTGCTAAAAATGTAAGCAGGATGACTTTGTATTAGATGAAAAATGAAAATAGTCTGTGTACGGGTAAATAGATAATCATACAAAAGTAATTGGGGTTTTAAAACCCCAATCTATTCTGCCAGCATGAGCTCGTTTGCATGTTAATCACAAGAGTGATTTCCTACTTCACAAGGAAGTCCACACTCTTTCATAACCACTTTTAATTGCATTTAAAATGTTGCAGGGTTGGGATATTAGAAATAGAGGCGTATCAGTGTCAAATTAATAAAAAAAATGTTTCTGAAAATCTTTATAGGCTATACATTATAATATTACGGTCTTTTTTGTTAGAAAATACAAAATGTGTATTAGGATATATTTTAAGTGAGGCATGTTAAATGATAAAACCAGATTAATTTGTACATGTGTTGTTCCTTTAGAAATTTGATAAATGGAAACCTAATTGTAGCTGGAAAGTATAGAATGCATTTTTACTTTTTTATTAGTAACTTGTATTATAGATTGACTGGTACTTTCATTAATTTTCTATTTATAGATAAAACAGTAAATTAGCAACAATTAAAAATGTAGTTTTTTAATAAACCATAAGGCAGTGTGACAGTAGAAAGATGTATGCTAAATTCCTTTCAGTTATATAGTGTTTTAACTGTATTTATATTCAGAGGAATCCAGTTAATTATTTGAATGGAAAATAATTTCTCTGCTTACATGTATAGATTTTTACTAGTTATTTTGAAATTGTATACTAAACGTAATAGATACCAAGAAAGCAATTACAGACCAGAATTCATATAATTTATGTATGCTGTATGCTGTCACTTGAAATTGGTACTAGGATAAATTGTGACAAAATTTATGTATTTATTATTATTTATAGCTAACTCTACCTTTAGGATTAGAGGTAGGAATAAGAATAGTAGAAAACTATTTAACAGGTCTTTTTTCCCTTAGTGTTTGAAGCTGTGCAGTAATAAACGGACAACATTTTAAGTGATTTTGTGATATTCACATAAGATTCAGCAGAGCTTCCTCTGTAATCTGTAAAGGCCAATGTCAAAGTAAAGACAAAATGACTTGTTCTCTGAAGACAGGAATGAAGAAATGTAGCTCTCTAATAAAATAGTGTAAGTTCACAATGGTTACAATGTGATCAGTCTCAAAGATACAAAAACTAATTTTTAGTCAAGCTGTTAAAAATTATATATTTAAGAAGATGAAAAGTTTGAGGATTAAAGAAAAATCACTCACAATTTTAAAGAGAGTATATTTGCTTTCATCACCAGGTGTTCTTTCTAATATAAATTACCAAGATGATGTTTCCATAACATAGCTTGGGGTGCTCTGGAGATTAAAACTACCAAAACAGACCTATTAAATTTTTCATAGGGAGGGTCCACCAGGGATAATAAGCCAATATTCCTTGTCCCATATTCCAGATGTTTTATGTAATTCTGCATCTTTCTAAACCTAAATCGTAGCTTTTCCAGAAAAAATGTACTATGGAGACTGAGATGAAAGGCAAGAACTGTTGAAATGTTAATTTTACTATCTGCTGTTGAGGTCTGTTACCTTTTTTGTATTTTTTTTCTTACTCCCAGTAGCTCAGTTCTGTTTTATGAATGTTGTGGTATTTCAGTTGTTTGAAGTTTTGAAACTTGGAGCATGACTTTGACTTAGCAAAACACAATGCCACATGGTGTGTGACACACTGATGGATAGTCTTTGATCCGTATGATTCACACTCTTTCTACTTTCAACTTGTTTCTGGATGAGAAAAATAAAGTTTAACAGTAAAATGATCATAACAATAATCCTTGTAACATAAACCTAGAATAATTATAAATAATGCTCTTTAGTAATTTTCAAGTAATAGTGTAATAAGCAATAATATATTTAGTTGATTTTTTTCACATAGACCATGGACATTTAAACCAGTATAAGGGTTATTGCACAGTTAGAGAGTATATCTGCATTGCTCTTAAACAGTTAACGTTTTAAATAAGGTACTGGTATGCTTCACAGATCATTTGGCAAACCTGATGAAATAAATACACCAGGTGACTCTTCAGATTTACTCTCCTTGGTGTCCTGGTACTCTGGTGGTAACTGACCAGCAGAAAAGCTCATGGACCATTATTCCTGCTATAGTTTGGAACAGATCTGGTCTGAGTGAACTGATGTCTTAATTGTTTTTTGATCCAACACAAGATGCAGGTGGTAGATTTGGATTATACAAGGGAAAAGAATGAATGCATTGTAAAGGGAAATTCTTTTACTTCATATTCAGGGGCTGTTCTGGGAACAGCTAGATACACCTGGCTGCTGATTGGTCCATGGGTTTTTTCCACTGATGAATTGTTTTCAACATAGTTGTTTAGATGCATTGTTCTGAGATAGTTGTCTGTCACCACATGACTTATTTTATTCATTGAGTTTCCTAAAACCGTTACTTTTATTCTTTATTGCACTGCAGTTTTTGAAAGACTTGTATACAGACCTGTGCTATTAAAGTCTAATGTCCTGATATACTAAATGAATGAATGCTTATCATTGTCTTGCATTTGATGTTCCTGATCCTTTAGCAATTCAGTTCTTACCAGTTTTCTCTCTCTTTTTTAAATCTTTTTTTTTTTTTTTTTTTCTTGGTGGGTAGAGTTTCACTTCAGTTTTTTCTAGAAGATTGGAAAATTAGTAAAGTGATGGTGTCATGTGTACCAGGGAAATAAAGTTACAGGAGAGAGACTATTTGCTAAAATTTAGAATTATTTTAAACCAACCAAACTTGATTTAACTTACTTTCTTTTGGAAAACAGTAAGGTTTTACAAAAAAAACTCACCACTTTTTCATCTTTCCAACTGGAAAGTTCCTATTCCAGTTCATTTGACCTCCAGCTCCTTTAGAAAAAAATATAGGGAGAGGTGTGATTATCCTCCTGAGTCTAAGCTTAAGAAACCAGGTAACCTCTGTCTCTGTTCCATGTGTTTTTGGGAGAGAAATCTGGGGAAAATTCTTTCTGGCCTTTTTCTACATCATAAGGAAAGAAGAAGGTAAAAACATAAAACTCTTTTATGTAGGTGTTTTTCACCTTTGGGAAGGAACAAGTAAGAAAACATACAATTAATTCCTAAGGAGATTTCCTCCTTTGCCATATGATGGCTACACTGCCTTAAGGTATGCTATACATAATGCACATGAAACAGTTTGGAGAACTGTGTCAGTTCTGAAATACACACTGAACCTTTCTAAACCCGTCATGCTTGGCCATGACTTTAAACCAAGTCTATTTAACAAGTCTTTGTAAAAACAAATTTTTTAAGACGACTTCAGTAACCTAGTTGTTTTGCTGGTTCTGTAACTTCAGAGAAAAAGATCTTCCTGGGAAAAATAGGGGCACTTCAAATTTTTTTTTCTTATTACTTGGCAGATTACTCTAAAAATGAAATGTATTTGATTTTATTCTTGCTCTTATAGGGAATATTAATGATTGCTGTTCTTTTACACACTCAAGATTTTTTTTTCTTTGTATTTTATTTTCTTCTTTTGCCATAGTTTAAATATTAGGGCTGAAAGTGGGGCAAAATGATCCTTTTATCTTTTAAACATGTATAGTCAGTGATTGTAGCCATTTTCCCTAATCTGTTTCCATAGTTTGTTTCTACTTACTTCCTAGAGGCAGTATGGTGTGATTGTTCTGCCACAGTTCATATTAGTTACGAATTTTGCACAGTTTTCAGCTCGAGTCTTTTAATGTCTGTTGTTAATAAAAGCAGCAGAGTTCCCTAGTTTGGGTGAAAGTTTTGCAAGTGTGTGGCAATGTAATGGAGAGTATTTGAGTTTGATGGCTTGATAGCTCATGATTTTCAGTTGGGACCAGTATCTCCCAGTGTGCATGAAAAAAATTCCTCCAAAAGGGCTATGTCTACACTTGATGCTATCTAATTTTTTTGTACTTTGTTTTATAAAAGTCTGTGCTATTCACTGTGGTGAAGACTTTGGAGTCTACATTTGCAGAGTGTAGTTCCTTTTCTCAGAGAGCAGCAGACAGAGATACTCTGCTTGCTACAGTCACAAATAGGAGTCAGTGTGGGACAAAGGAAGATTTGCCCATTCAGGGTGTCATTGTGCAGAATAAGAGGCCAATAAACTGCCTTACATGAAGGACAAGTAGGATTGCCAATTGATACTCCTATTCCATACGATGGGTGTTAACAGCAGTAGGAAGCCTGTGTATGTGAAGCCACTGAATTTAGGAAGCAAAATCTTTATCAGAGTTCTTGCATTTCCTGTAAAAGGCTCAAACCCTTGGACTTTCAGTGAAGATGTGTATGGGAGGAGTAGTATAGTGTTAGGAGTAAATGTGTAAATGTGCTTTTGTTGTTTTGTACACACCACTTCCAAACATTGATATGTATTCCCCTTTCCTGCACATTTTTCACAGTTACAGCCACAAATACAAACTTCTTAACAAGGAAATAGTGAATTAAAGTGTACTTCTTATAAGTAGTCCTACAGAACATTGTAAATACCAGCTCACATTTATTGTGTTAATGTTAGTGTATAAAATAAGAAGGTATCAGAGAGACAGGCCCTGCCATAGGATGTGGAGGAAGAAAGAGAAGGTAGTACCTGTAGGCAGATAAGAGAGTCATGGGGCTGCATTTACAGTGCTAAAGGCTGTGCCAGTGAGCAGTCTTTGAGTCCAGCCAGGTTGTTTGGGGTGACTTAGGCCCATTTAGAAAAAGGCCAGCCCATGGTTGAGCAGCCTGACCCTGCGTGTCCTGCATGGAGCTTGTGGTCTGAGTCTCTGAGCCAGGGCCTGTTCACCACCCCTGAAGGGAAGTGGCACAGTGTTTTATGTCCTCTTTACACTCTCTTTCCCTTCATTGCCCATCTCCACTGCCCAGCAGCCCAAACCATGCTGTGAGTTGAGAGCAGTCCCTGCTTTGTGCAGACTCACAGCCTGTGGCTGAGCATTGCATGGGGCAGTGCTAGTTAACACTGGCCAGGATTAAATGGTAATGGGCAATTGCAGTACAATGCTTGAGCCTGTGCTGGTTTATAATGTAAGTCTGTCTAGCTTTTGAATCAGGTGTGCTACCACTGTGGCTTAAGGCAGTTTGTATTTTTTGGGGAATTGTTGGTTCAGAGTGCCTGAAACAATGTGGGCATTGTCTTGCAGCATGTGAGATTCTTGCAGAAGTATGCTGCAGGCTCCAGTTTTAAGGGACCAAGGATGACATGGTTCAGCTCCATGCTGTTGACCTGGAGCAGACCCAGGGACTGGTTGTCCTTTTAATTCTGTCTGGATTTTTGCTTGAAAACAACTAGTTGCCTTGCTTACCTTCTTCCGGAAGAAAGCCTAGAACTTAATATACATGAAATATGACGATCAAAGAAAGGACATGGGAGTGTACAAGCTATTTTGTCGTGTGAATGTGTCTTATGATTCTCATTATGTTAGTTCCTTATTTCTTCTCTGGTTTACTTTGTTTGCTGAAATTTAAGGGAGGTCCAGGGAAAAGAAACTAAGAGGTATGAGCTTAAGTTTTATGAGTTGTGAGGGGTATAAGAGAGAGTTGGACCAAACATCCAACAAAAATAGGACAGTTGCTCCTGTAAAACCTACTGAAATTTCTCTCAGGGAGCTGATGTTGCAGCTGCTGCTGCTTCTACAGATCCTCCTAACAGTCTAGCCCTGTCTGGGTTCCCTCTGCATGTTTCCTTTTTTTCCTACTAAAGATCTTCTAGGTGATTTCTCCACTTTAATTCTGAGTTGGGAGAAGGAGAGATCTGGAGGTTGGATTGCCCTGATTTGACTTCCATTGCCTCATCCTACAAGAGCACCTGCTCTCCTGGGGCCACCTCTCCAGAAGCCCCTGTTGCTTTGCAGCTCAGGAATGTGCTCTCTATGGTGGACTGGAAGCAGAAACACCTGGGGAAGCTACAAGTACTGTGATATTTACTAAGGCCGGTTCTTGTCATGCTATTTCAGTTATTTTAACTGATGTGACTCTTAGAGGAATTATTTTTGTCTACATTTGTAATTTGATATGATCTCCTATCAGTGAAATGAGGATCATACATATTCAATTCCTCTTTGAAACTATGGAAACAGTCTGGCTTTCAGGCATATTTGCCATGCTATTTAGTTTGTCCAGCTCAGACAATGTGTGTTGGAGTATTTGTTTTATTTTGTTTCCAAGAAATGAGGACCATGTCCTCTTCTGTGTTTATGAAGGGATTCAACCTGGTTGAAATACAATGAGTTTATTAAAATTGCTTTTTAATTCAGCAACCTTCTCATTGGATTGAGCATTTAGTAACTGGACCACAATTTGACATCTGTAATAATCTCTAAATATGGTAATTAAAGAAGAGCTATTTTTTGTGAAAGTTAGGTGGGAAGAGAAATTCTCCTTTTTATAACTAAGCATACATTTGTGTTAGTCAGTCTAGCTTCACTGCAGATGGCTCGATGCTAGGAGCCTCAGCTGCTGCTGCCATCTAGAGATGGTACAGAGGAAAATGGAGTACGTTGGGTTCTTCATGGGTGTTTCAATGGGCATGCCAGCACACTGCAGCTCAAGGGAAACCAAAACAGGGTTCTTGTCTCTGTAGGTATAGAGTTTGAATGGTCCTCTTTATATTTTGGGTTAGATTTTCACAGGTTGACACAACATACTCAACTGATCATTGCTTTGCTATGAATTCTGATGTTGGAGTTTAGAACAAGTCAAAAGAAGGTCTCCTCGATAGCCAGGTTTTTATATGTGAAGAACTATTATATGCAGAGCTAGTGGAAGGTTTGGAAAAATGAAATTATGTCATTGGCCTGGGGTTTTTTCATATCCTTGCAAGCTTTTTGCATGGCTCTCCTGTTCCATACAAGATAGATGCAGTTATATCATCTTGTATGGTTGTTATTAAACAAAGAATTTAAGTAGATGTAATTGCTAGTTGCTGGTTATTACAAACAGAGGAAATATTCACTCATTGCTATTTTGGCCAACTGCTTTTCTGTAGTTTATTTTACATTGAACATTTCTGGTCAGATCCGGAGCTTGTATATTCCCTGACTATACCATTTTATCTGAAAGCCCAGTCTTATACTGTCTTCCTTTTTATTGTATCTTTCTTCTGGTCATTGGTCTGCAGTTTGCTTGGCCTACTATGGCTGTTCACTGGGATGGGAATCCAAGTAGTAGATTTGATTAGCATGGGTTCTCCTGTGCTGTGTGCTGTAGAAAAGCAAAGAGATTCACCTCTTCCCGTAGGAAGAATTAGTCCTTTAGGACTCCAGCTACCCTATGGCTTTACAGTACACCAGGACTCCAGCTAAGCATAAGTGGTGTCTTACCAAATGTGTGCAAATGTACAGGAGACCTCCTTTTCCAGATGATGGTTCTTCTCTATGTTTTTTTGTTTCTGTGTTGTGATTCTGTCCTCTACCATTTTGTTCATTTTCCTATCGGATTTGCTGTCCAGGAACACACTTAGGGATGTTTAAATATTATTGTGAGGGTTATTCCATCCTATTGAGTCTGAGATTTTAATATTGCTGAACTGATGTTTTTAATCTTCCTTAAAGTCTTTCTTTAAAACAATGATTTCCATGTTTACTTCAGTGGTTTTCAACATTTTCCAATTTATTACAAACTGCCAATTTTGGTTCTGGTATTCACATTCATTTCCAGATCATTAAGGATCTCAGATAAGATTACTTCTAACTGGATGTTGTGATATATCAGTGAACTTCTTTTCCATCCTCTGCTTTCTATCATGTATAATTAGTCTGTTTCTTCATATCCAGTTATATCCTGATCAATGTGAGTGTCATGGTATGTGTAAAATTTTGCACTAGTTTAGGATCCTGCGAAAGTATTAGTTCAGTATGCAAGGACTTTTGCATACTCATGGATTTATTCTTTATCATATACTTAATTTTTCTACATTATTTTACATTTAATCATGCCTTTAACATTCTGGTTTTGTATGTGAGAGAGAGCATATGAAAGGTTCTCTGAGATTTTTTTACTATTGGAATACAAGCTTGTGTTCTGCATAAGCAAGGGCATTTTGTGGTGAGATTTTATTTTGTTACCCAGCAGATTATTTGGGTAAATGAAGGTATCCTGCGAATACAACACCTTCAATTTCAATGAAGTATTAATATTCTTGAAAGATTTTTAGTTTTCCTACCTGGTCTTCTGATCTTCAGTAGACACTTATTTTCTTTTTCAAATCATTCCGTTTCCATACTTAGAGGAGATCACTGCTACAAAATTTTACTATGTCTACTTCTTCTTTTATTATGTATGCTTAAATTTTCAAATTGCATTCTTTTGCAATGTAAATATGATACTTTTAGTGGGTAATGTTACAGACTGCACCTCCTCTTGTGCTTTATGAAGCAGAAGGGTACAGTTCAGTCAGTAACTGTATTATGTGATCTGGTATTGAATTCCTTGTGACCAGATATCTACAGTGGCTTTAACATCAATATGAGCGGTAGCTGGGTCACCATAGACACCATAAAATAGCTGCATCTTTGTCTTAACGGTGACTATACCCTGGAGCTGTTTTTGGAATGGGATTGCAGGAGAGTGTATAGACAATCACATTTTGTACAGGAAGGCAGTTATTTTATTCAAGCTAAAGCCATTGCTTACAGGTTTTCTTCATCTGGCTGGCAGATCAGTTAAAATAGTCCACTGGAGATTAAGGTGACTACTGAAGTTTTAAAATGCTGCTCTATCCATAGACTTTCTGTAGTTAATTTCAGTGCTAAAGGGAGTAATTTTTCTCATCTGAATGTGTCTTTAGGTTCAAACTGCTGTCACTGGATCTTCATGTGATGAAGAACTTTCTGTTTATCACATGCTTTTAACCTGAATAGAGGAATACTCCTGGAGTGCAATATAGAATAAATGCTTTCATGTTACCTGGATTGTTTTTTAAACTCTTCCAATTTACAGTGAACATTAGAACTGGTCACAGTGTTCTGCAGTGGTTATGGTACCTTGGGATTTAAAAAAGCATAACCTTCCTTTTCCCATTTTTTATGCCATCAAGGGTCTTTGCCCATTTGACCAGTGTGCCATGGGACTTAGCTATGCATCGTAACTCCAAGTCTATAATTTTTCTAAGATACCGTGTTTCATCTTCTGAATATGGACTTCTTCCTTTGTAGATAGAAATACAGCTTTACACATGTGGTGGTAGGAAAAGTATTCCTTTTAAGTAGAGTATTTTCAGAGATTCAGATCATTTTATTCTAGTAGCTGGTTTTCCTCATTACCATTTGCTGTGTTGTCAGCAAACGTCATCAGTAACGAATTTGCATTTTCTTGAATGTTGTTGATAAAAGTGTGGAACAGTACCAGACCAGTAACCTATCATGTCAGATCTCTCTTACAAATGCCCTTAATATAATTCCCTGTTTGCTATTACATTCTGAGACTTACTGATTTGCCTGTTTCTAATCCATTCTAATCCATAACATATTTTTGATGTTAATTTTGTATCATTCTTGCTTTGAAGTCCTGGAGTGCTGCTCAGCAAGCCAACACACAGAAAGTATTTTTCACTGAAGTCGAGTGGGATAGTTTGCTTAAAACCAGGTGTAAGTAAAAGATGGCCATAGATTATACGCCTGAATATTTTGTTTGAACACACAGTGATGAGTTTTTATTGCTATAAGCAAGGTTACTCTAAAAATTCTTATCTTTTATATTTAAGAAGCATGATACTTATTGATATACGATATAAAAAACATGAAGACAATCTATATTTAGAGAAAAATTGTTACTGATTTTACTTCATATAACTTTCTCAATTAAGAGGAACAATTTTTCTAGTTTTAAGTTAGTTGTAGAAGGATTTGATGTAAGAAGACCTGTTACTGAAGTTTGAAATAAACTTGGCATATTTACTGTGCAACTTTACAAATAAACAAAATATAAAAGCATCATGATCACAGTGTGTAATACGATTTCTTACGAGGTACTTCTATAGTAAGAGATAATTGGAGAACTTTACACACTGTTAATATTCTGTCATTGAAGTTCACAATGTTCAGCTCCTTTTTTATTATTATTACTATTAATTAGTAATAATTGCTAATTAATAGTAATATTAATCGTCTGGGAGTTGGATTTGATGATCCTTACGGGTCCCTTTCAACCTGATACATTCTGTGATTCTGTTGCTTTGTAATAAACTTGTGGGGTTGGCTTTCGTGGTTTGTTTGGGTTTTTATACAGATGGTCTGTAATTGTGGAAACTTGTGGCAAAATATGTGACTGGAAAATGTGTAGAATTTTTTTCCTGGTATATGTGGTATTTATGACTCCTGGTAGGCTTTTGCATCAGTACTGATACAGAATTAATACGAAAGCAGCTCTATTCTTAGCTCATATTTAATTCTCTGTATTGAGTTGTGGTACTGTGGATTATTTCAACTCCGTGTACTGTTTCAAGTGTAAGCTAGACTTTATTGCCAGGTGGCAGGAATGAGGCGTATAAACATTTTATGGACAACAGATGCAGATAAATGGAGGAATTTATCTCATGCACTGTAACTTGTTTGGTTAAGAGATACAGCCTTTAGTAATTCCTCTATGCTGACTGACAGTGGACAATTAAAAGCATATAAATTACTGCAAGAGTAATTACTCAAAGAGAATAATTATAACTTCCTATGCATAAAATACAAAGTTGCTTCTCAAAAGCATTGCAGTGAAAATTTGTCTTCTACATTGTAGAAGGAAAGTGTAGAAGAGAGAGGAGTAGCAGGAAAAAACCTCTCAGGTCTCCTGGTCTCCAAGTACTAAATTACATGTAGTCCATTTTAATTATATTTATATGAAATGGTTATCCCAGTTGCATGAGATTTTCAGAATGCTGTTATTTAAGAAGTTACATAAATGTGTAATAGAGATACAAATACAGTTGACTGTTATGAATATATCCTCATTGGCTGTTGAGGGAAAGATAGACGTTTTAACCTATTTTGCTTGGATATACTTTCCCCCTAGATATTATCCCCAAATAAAACAGACCTGCTGTAGTCCTTAAATTTATAAATTAGTTGCACAGAGCCTGATACTTAGCTCAGTTACAGCTATTATATTCAGGCCACTAAAGTCCACAGAGTTGTATCAGAGTCAGTGAGAAGAGAATCAAGTCCATAAAGTACCTTGGCTATATTGTCTGGTGTTTATTTTTGCCGCTGAGGCTTTTCTTAGTTAAAGAAAGCTTTTAGATTGAGGAAAACAGATGGGTATCATTTGGAAGAGATAGAAATGAAATAATATATTCTGATACATTTTACTGAAATAAAATGTCATGGCATACATTGCAAAGTCATGGTCATTCTTTTAATGAATAGCACTACTAATAGAGTTTAAAAATTCTGCCTAAGAATACATTTTCTGTGTAAGTGGGCTTAATATAATATTTTTGCAACTAGATTGCCTTACTTTTCTTTTTTTTAGGTTTCTGTAAAAACAAACTAAAGTGAAATTCGATAAACCTCAGCCCTGAAATTATTTTTAAACAAAGTTTCGCTGGTGACAGCTTATTTTCTTAAGTAAGCAGATTCCATATGTGGTATTAAGTAAATCATTTTGTGATTTGATAGTGGCGTATTGGAGTGAGACATCCTGTAATGTAACCATGTCTGAAGTTATTTACTGTTTTCCCTCTGCCAAATTGTGATTGTTTAGTCTGCTAACACTTGTACTAAAGGTTTTTCTGGGTAGTGGTTAGCAGTTGTTTTCAAAGCAAATGTTAAATCTAAGAAGACATTCCTTTAAAAAAATCCTGTTCTGGCAGAGGAACTTGATTTGTGTTCTTGTTCAGTGTTCCTTTACTGTTTTTAGTATGGCTGTTGAAATCTATACCTTATATGATCTCATTGTACTGCCTGCATTTCATTAATGAGTGACTCTGTTTAGCGCTTGGGGAGTGAAATATTTTTCATATGACACTACCCAATATGAGTGCAGTGCACCAGCTGCAAAAACCACAGACCATCTGATTTTGCGGCTTTTGAGGGTGTGAAAAGTTCAATTGCTTATACTAGGGCTTATATCTGTATATTATACCATATGGAAACGGAACTACTGTAGACTTGGAAGAAAAAAGAGAAAACCAAGTTCTTTAGCCAGGGTTCAAATAAAGATGAAAAATATATATCTTGCAATCAAGATGAATTACTATATGGCATTAAAATATTTTTGAAATAATATAATAATGTAAATTACAAATTTTGCCACATAATACTATTTTTAAAGGAAGATGGGAAATGTGGAAATTGTAAAGTGAGTTTGTGTTTTTGGTCATTAAAGCTTAATGTGCTTCTGAAAGTAGTGGCTTTGTAACTGCTTCATCAGAATAACATGTTATTGATACTTAAATACATTTACCTTTCTGTATTGAGGTTCCTTCTGTCCTTTCCTTGTCTAGAAAGAGGGAAAGCAGTTCTTTAGAGTTTGGGTGGGCACAATCCAGGTTATCCAGAATGCAAGCTAAAAATACTTTTAAGAAGTTATTTCTATCATAACTTTGGAAGTTTTAAAGTAGTTTTGAAGCTACTAAGTCAAACATGAACAGTCATACTAGTTATCACTGTTCTCTGGTTCTTCCTTCTGTAGAATCAAAGTATAATCAACTATCTATGGAGTAATATGTCAGACATATTTCCAAATAGTTTAAGGTTGCTCTTTTAAATGACTAAGCAAAAGAAATCAAAAGAAATTGAAAGGTTTTTACCAGTCTTAAATTCTATGATCAATTTTCTGTGTGTTCTTTAACATAGTAAGGTTTATTGTTAGTAGAGCGGGTTGTAAAAATTAATCATTTGCTTTTGCATAAAGCCATAACAAGAATAAACAACAATATTCTGGTTAGGAATTGGTCAGCTGGTAGTCACTATATTACTATTTCATGTTACGTGTGAGGTTAGCATAGTAGTTTGTGCTTTCACATTAATCTGAGCAGTGTGTGTGTGTGTTTTCTGCAGTAGGTATGCCTGAGATTTCAGAAGGGGAAAAGTTAAGAAGCATTTGAGTCTTTCTAATGAAAAAGCACCAATCTTTGCTCATAAGCACATCAGCAAGACTTTATTCACAATGTGTCAGCATCTTTGAAAAGCATTTTGAACTGTTCCCTGAAAGCAACAGAGAAGCCAACAGTAAAAACTGTAACCTGTTGATGACAAACACAGACCCCTCCCCAACTTCTGCTGGTTGGGCCATTTAGTCAAGGAACATAGTAAATGATTTAATATGCTGAACCAGATAGTACTGAATAAGGAGTTCCAAATAGCAAAAATAATAGCAACGGGCACAGGACCAAGTCCTAATCTGAATTTTGTTTGAACAGATAGATCCAAATGGAGAAGAGTTTTGTAAACTGTCATTCTTTTCTGTGAATAAAGCATAAACACAAAATAGTGCTAAATTTGTCATATACTTTGTTCACTGTGACTCATCCTTCCAGCTCTGTATATAGGTTCTGCCATCACTGAGGAAGTCCTTTTTGTTGACAATAAGCCTCAACAACAGGTTTCTCAGAACCACTGTTGAATACTGCTAAACTGCTAGCAATGGAGAAGCTATTCAGAGTGTCATTATGAAAACCATACTGAGAGTTGATTCCACTCATAATGAGGATCAGATGTAAGATTAAGTATGTAAGTATTGTAGTAATGCACATTGCCAACAGAGAAAGAAAGAAAACAGAAAATAAAGCTCTTGCTGTGTCAGTTAAAAAAATTTTTGATATTTAAATAGTTTCATGAAATCACAATTTGAACACCTCAAAATTTGATATTTGTCTTTTATATATTAGGAGGGCTTTTAAAATATATACTCTTTATTCTTTTTATCCGATTTTTGGGGCTCTGAACCTTTTAGGTTTTTAGGCTTTTAAACTTTTAATTTGTACTCATGAGAACTATAAATTTATATTAAAAAAAAAGGGGGGGGTAATTCTTGTAAAATTTCTAGATTCCGACAATTGACGCTTTAAGGAAAATAGCAAACATTATGAGATTTCAAATAAAGCTCTAAGTATCATATCCAAAGTTATGCTATGAAAAGTAATATCAGTTTATGTACATCAGTGAGTGAAATGGTCTGGCTACTGAAATTGATTTAAGTCTTCTGCCACTGATTTTACTGAAGCCTGAGCTTTGTTCTTAATCCTTTTACTGTCATATACAGAGGTAATCTGCTTGTCCCATGTCTCTGAATCTGCACCTCTAAATGGGAATGCTTCCTCCATTTCATCAGTGGTGAGTCAGTTGAGGGGAGAGAGAGGCTGGGCTATCAAGCTAATTCTCGAAGAGACAGTATAGCTGTTATAAAATTAGAATTATTCTTCCTTTTCACATATTGAAACTAAGGAGGTAGAAGTTCATTGATCAGGACTCCAAGCCATCAAAGTTTGTGAGATGCAGAAGGCTAAAACAAGGTGTTTACAATAAAAGTGTAATTATAAATGGTACTTAAAATGACTGATTATCCTTACATTGATGAAATCCTGGTCTGATGGTGTTGGGAATTTTGCAGCTGAGGATTACTCTGATAGTTACTTAACTCTGCACTACTACTGCAATGTAATTTTTACCCCAGATTGGATATCTACAGAGTCAAAAAACATTCTGAAATTTTGATCTATTGTGTGCAAAGAGAATTGATAAAATAGAGAATTTTCAATTTATCTAACCTTTAGGAGTAATGTGAAAAACTAAAAAGTTCAAATAAATACTTTTACAAAAGGGACATAATATGCCCAGCAAACAGTTTATGCAGAAGTTTTGAATTACATAAGTAATGAATTTAAGTTTTCTGTATCATCATTTTCATTAAAAGTTGAGTAATTGAATTACGAATAGTAATTTTTGGTTTTGCCTTTTTAAAAAATAATGTTTATATGTACTACACTTACATTTTGTAGATGCTATATAATAAGAAAAATAAATATGCAAAAAACTTTTGGACATTAGAAAAAATTTAATTACAGGAATTTCTTTTCCCTTTTTTATAAAGCATGAAAAAATTAGAATTTTAGAACATCATAGACCTCTTAAAATCAATAGCAAAGGTTCTTTTAGCTTTGGTTAAAAAAATTAACCCTTTCATTAAAAACAGTTTAACATGTCTTTCATTTTGTTGGTTAGAAAAAGATATGAATTAAAAGTAAGGCAGCTAGGAACCTCGTTTGCAGTGTTAATTTAAGATTCACTATAAATAACATTTCCAATAAAGCAGAGCAGGTAATGCTAATACAATTCCCAAATTCTGGGTTCTGTTTCTGAATGATTAGATGATAGTATTATGAGTCCACAAATAAACGTCAGCAGTTCGGTTGCACTTTCATTATCCACTTTTCTAAATTAAAACCAAATAAATTGAAATAGCAGGTTCACTAAGTTCAAGTTAGTATTTCATAGGTGCAAATCAGACTAAAAATGTATTTGTTAAATTCATTGCTTTTCCTCAAACAGTTTATTTTATGACATTAATATCACATTTACTTCTAGGTAATCTTATCTTTATGAGGCATTCACAGATCTTTTCCCCATACTTGTCACTAATCTAACATCACCTTAGTATAAGTTGTTTTTTTCTGTAATCAGATGCTCTTTTATTGTGCATCCCAACTTCATTCTAGGAAAATTAAGCAAAATAAAGATGGCATGTCAATATCATTACCTATCTTCTTAAATTTTTTACTTACAATATCCACTACTTAAAATATCCACTTTGTTATAATTTTAGATAATTCTGTAATTATTGTTTTAATTTTAGTTTGTATGAGGAGTGCACTTTTGTGGCACATCTTCTGATCATCCCTGCTACTATGCCTGGGTTTACACTGGAGAGCTGTCTTGGGTCCTGTAGATTGGATGCCTTTAAAGATAAAAGTAAACTGAAAGATGCTCTCCAAGAGAACGTCAAGTGAGCTGTGTCATCTAGAGAACGCTGAAGACATTGGACCAGACTGAAGTAAAATCCACCAAGGGGTATATAAAGCGGATGACGAACCTGCAGTGTGCGTCATATTGGTCCACTCTTGTTCATTTGGCTACATGTTAACATGGAGATGATTTATGAAAATCTCAGTGATTGCTTGAGATACGTTTGTCATGAAGTAGAGACTTTCCTCTGGTATATTCACACAATAACAGAAGCTTCTGTTTTGTCAAAATAATACATTTATTGCAAGTAACCCTGTTTTTAAAGATCTTTGTTAAGATCTTATTTTGTTATAAAATAATGCTTAAAGATGTGGGAATGTATTTAGTGGAGTCCTGATTTAGTCCTTTTGTGTGTACAAGCTGTGATTCAGTCACGTTATATATAGTTCTGCAGGGCTCCTTGCTTTATTCAGTTCTCGCAATGTTTAGTGACCATTTAATAAGAAGCTACCCAGTATTTTAGTTCAGTATCAGAAACATTTGAGTTTCCCTTCTTTATGGCATATCATCCAAGCTGTTCTGATGAGCTTTTCTACATTACTGTTCACTGTAGTTTGTGAATGCTTTCTAAACATTACCAGAATAATTTTCACAGTCATTTGAGAGATGCGTTGGATTTGTGTTCTATGAATAGCAAACTAAGACACAGGGGCATCTGTGATCTAAATTTTTTGGTGTACTGAGTGTTACAAAACCTTTGTTTGTCCAGAACTCTGCTTTCATTGTCATCCTGTCAAGCAGATCAGACTGATGATTAGACCCCTCAGGAAGGGAAGCATAACTTTTTGTCAGCCTGAGGAAGAAAGAAGTTTAACACTTGTTCAGTATCACAGAAAAACACTGTGGTAAAGGTGGAGTTAGTCCAGTACTCCAGAATGCCGCTAAACTGATGTCAGTATGTGTGCTTCTCTGTAGGAGTGAGTGATTGTGCAGGTTCAAGGCAGACACCCATCCCTCTCCGTTCTCTGTCACCAACAGTGGCCAACAGCATACGCTAGGAAAGAGAAAATGAGCGTGTCAAACAGGGGGAATGTTTTCACAACTCATTTCCTGAGCCAGAAGAGATGCTTGATTTCAATTCATAGTGATGATTTTTCCCCCATAATCTTATCCTAGTTTGTTGTTTATTTGTTTTGTTGTTTTGGGGTTTTTTGTTTTTGTTTTTTTTTTTTTTTAAATTCAAGTGACTTCTAGCATCCACGGCATCTTACGTCAAGGAATCGCGACTGAATCCATGCTCTGTGAAGAATCACCTGCTTTGATGTGTATTGAACCCAACATCTGCATCATTTGATACCATCTTATATTCATATGGAAAGAGACAGTGGACAGTCATCCCTTGCTTATTCCTTGTGACAGTTTTATTTGCTGCTTCTGTATGATCTTTCAATCATCTCTTCCCCAGACTAATGAGTAGCAGTAAAATTAGTCAAAACTATTGCATTTTATCGTGCTTGCTGGCCTTTTTACACAAATTTTCCAGTTTTACCATATCTTTGGAATTGGTGCAGAGACGGTCTGCACACAGATACCAGAGGCAGATGCATCATATCTGGTGTATTAATGATGTCTTTTATCTTCTTTTGTTCTTTTTTCTAACATTTGTTAATACTAGATTTGCTTTTTTGATCAGAGTTTTAACATGTTGATTTTGTTCAACTCTCATTTATAACCCAAGACCTGATTCTTTAGTGGTCATTGGTCATCCATGTCTGTTGTCATGTAGATGAAGTTGGGATAGCTTTTTACATCAACACATCACCTTACATTTATCTATATTGAATATTGTTCACTATTTTGTTGTCCAGTTACTCAGTCTTATTAAGTCCTGCAATTTCTGTCACTGGGCCCTATCTTAAAGTCATAAATAATACAACTTAATTTTACTCATCTTAACTTTTCTTATTTTCCATCTTTTATCCAATTATTTATCTATGCCATGATCTCTTTTATCCTATGTAAGATGAATTTCTTTGTGCCTTGGTTGCTGTTTAATGCTGTTTGAAGGTATCATGCAGATCAATGATACAACTGATGAGTCAACGGGCATTTACTTTAGGCTGAACTGGGATGCTCTGTTGCCTCCCTAATTTGAGTTGAATAGGTTCTCCCTTGACTGTAGCTGGTGCTTCCAGATCTGTTTACCCCTTTTGATTAAGGCTGTTCGATGCAGATAGCTAAACTGAGGTGTCTTCGTTTTGACCTATCTTACACTTCATTTATTATTTAGGAACTGTGATGTGGTGGAATATTCTTAATTAAGATAAAAAACTCCAAAATATTTATTTTGTGCAACTCATCTGAGCATGTGTAGTCTTTAGTTTTTTAGAATTTAATCAACCTTGTGCAGATTTTCACATTTGCATGGATTTTCCTTTTAGAAGAGCTAACTTGCCTGGTAGTATGGTATTATGTGAACTTGATACATATATTTATATAAAATGATGCTTGTAGACATATAGCTTTTTGGTTTTTTAAATGGAGTTAGAGCCTACCTTCCACAAAATTCTTAGTGGTCATGGATGAACTAAAATTTTATAATGTTCCAGTTGAACTGAAATCAGTTATTTTGCTGACAGAATTAAAATAGATATTGAGTTTGAACTCAATTAGAAATGTTTTCCTTGAACCTCAAATGTCTTAATTTGTTTTCTTTCAAAATCCTAAAAAAGATAAAGTAACACCCCATATTTAGGCGTGAACAGGAATTATTAACTGACTTAACTGAGATACACAGATAAATTTAACAGACTTTTGTCTGTCTAGGAATTGCATCTTTTTTGCCAACTAGCATGACTGAATAGCAAATCTGTCTGTTCCCATTTGAAACATTAATTAGCTTTTGAACTCTGCTGAGTTCATACATATCTATTTTGATCTATCCTTTCTTTTCAGGCAGATAAGGATAGGAAAATACTACTTTATATACCTGTTAAACTTTAACATACAAGGGACAGTTAAATAAACAATGAATACATTAATAAAAATTAATTTAATAACAATAGAATCATGAAGAACAAGATACTAGGTTAAATGTTATCCAAATGTATTGCAGAAGGAGGACAATTTATCAGAAACAGGTATCAGAAACTGACTTGACGAAACCTAAGATGGGATTCATCTCACATCTGGACACTTATTATAGTCAATGGAAGGAAACAGACTTTTATAAAGAAGGACTCATCTCAGCCTGAGACAGATATCTAAACTGGTTTTGGTGACTCAGGATGTAAAAGAGCTTATAGCTCTTTGAGCTAGATTATGACATGGCTGCCTACATTGTGTCTGGAATGGTAACTGTCACCCCCAAAAGCACAGAGAACAGATTACTTCGTTTTAAGGAATTTTTTTTTTATTAATCACTTTTCATCTTGTAATTCTCATGAACATATACGGTATTTAGTTGGTATATTCAGATTTGATTTAGAAATTTGTTTAACTTGTTGCACAGTTTATCTGCACAAATCATTGCACTTCCATTATTGCTTTAAAATGAACATACAGGTGCTCAAATAATTTAGCTTTAGATCTTTACTTGTGCGTTAGAGCTATGTTCATATCCAATTAAAAATCAAAATGGAAAAATGTACATAGATTCATAGTGGCATATAGGTGGGGTATATTAATTGAGCTAATTTGTGTCTGAAATACTAGGTTAATCGTATTTGTTATGCTTGTAATGCTTGTAAGTCAGAAAATAATTGCTTAATTGTAAATTACATATTGATTAAAGCTCACATGTGATTTCAAAGGATGGCTATATTTAGGTTTACATAGTATACCCTTCTACTGAGAAAATGTTTGTTTCTTCTAGACTTTTGGAATGAATGTCTCCAACAGATGCTTACAGCATGCTGACTTAGAACTTTAATGAGTTATTTTTATTTGAAAATGTATTATATATTCTTTTACTATTTTTCCCTCAGATGTTTTCACAGGTTATTTACAAAATAAGAACAAATGGTACTTTTTAATTCCAGTGTGTGAATTCAAAATAAACACAAGCCTTTATGAATATCTGCTTTTTAGAATGAGCTAGAAACTACAAAAATCACAGCTTTAAAAGAAATGTTTTGCTTTCAGGTAGACTAGCAAGAAATTCTATATTGTTACTCTTTCTTTTAAAAGGAAAATCGAAATTACTAATAAATGCAAATTCCTTCTTCAGTGTTATGCTGGTGGGTTACATCGGCATACATTGATTTTATGGTGGTGTACATTGATCTTAAACAATGCCAAATTACATACCCCAAAAGTCTGAATGTTGTTGTATTCTTTTTGCTGTATGGTTAGAGAAAATCCAAAGTTTTTAATAAATTTTATCTCTTCACAAAGAGATAATTTTGTACTGATTGGCAATTTCAGCCTGATTGAAGAACAGAATGAAGGACAGAATGAAACCCCTTGTTCATGGAAAGTTTTTACAGCCAAGAATATAGTATTAATGTTATTGCCAAATAACGTAAGTGCAACTATCAGTCCATAAAATGTATCGTCTACAAAAAGTAAGTTCTGAGCCAAATTCAGTCTTCTAATTTAGGAATGAAATCTCTGATGGTAGGTGATTTCTGATAATTCATATCATGCTTAGAGGGACTGTTTTTTTTCAGATGAATGATTAGGAATTCTGTTGATTTAATACTGTGGTGTTCCTAATTAATAATTTATGTGATGATACAAGACTAACCAGGGAACTTACTCAGGGAAAATCCATAACAATATTGTCCAAATCAGAATTACGTCAGTAGTAAATACTGAATGGAGACACTGGGATTGTGGTATCCCATGGAGTGTGAAAGATTATGTGTGTTGTGGTTATGCTGGAATAATTAGGCTGTTGGGAGCACAGGATCGTGGAAGACATTGCTTGAGAGCAACCAGTAAATTAACAATCACAGACTAAAATATGCTTTATTCTTTTCGTTTTACAATTAAAGGAAAAAGTTCTTGAAGTTACTGCTTATAGCTGGTTTAAGATAGCACTTAACTTTGTGCCTGAGTTTTAGCCACTCTAAGATTTTGTCTTCCAGTTTCAGAAACATTTGCAGTTACATTTTCAGTTTTATCATTATGATATGATACAACCTCTGGTGGGATCTGTATGTCAGGTAGGGGATCAGTGACAAATGGAAATGGGAATTTCTCCTTAATGGAGTGGTAAAACTCAAACTTTGTAATCTTTGTGTATAATGTCTGGATGTTTATTGAGATGTTAGTAAATTAGAATTTTGAGTCCCTGCTTTAAGATGCTACTGCCTCAATGCATTTACAAGTGTTACATTTCTGTTACAATAACAACAAATGCTTTTTCTTTGATAAATGGTGATCCAGTTCAGTTTAACTTTGTAAGTTATCTTTAACAGTGTTAGTATTTCTACTTCAGTTGTTTTCCTAAACGTGATGCTGCTTTTTTTTAATTAATCTTTATTATAGTACTTATAAGTCATCCCTTTATTTTGATTCTCAGGTATACTTTTTTAACATTAAATTCTTAAAATTGAAACATTTTGTGTTTATTTTGTATCATTTCATTCCAGAGAAGATGGAGAAGGATTAGAAATGTGCAGAAGGAAATTCTTTTAAGTAAAAAAAACCTTGTCTTTATTAGATATATAAGAAAAATCTATCACAAATCTGTCACACACAAAAAAAAAACTTGCTTGTAAAACTGGTATTTAACAAACAGTATTATATATTGTTAGTTGTTTAGACTGATTAGTCTAAACTGATTCTGATACACTTCTTTAAATATTTTGGAAAAAAAGTAGAGCTCCTCCAGTCTCACTGTTCTCAGCTTTTTAGTTTAGCTGTTCATATGAACCATTTGAATTAGTAAGGATCTGAACTGGGATGAAATTAAGTGAAATGGGGAAAGTATTTTGACCTTCCTGAAAGGTTCCTGGTTTGAAAACCTGATTAGCACTTAAGTGAAATCTGGTTCTAATTTTATATTTGGTGAATACCAATGGATTGTTGGTTTGACTTTTTTTCTTTAAAACTTTACTGTTAATACTGCTTTTGTTAAATTGATGTAAATGTCATATAGTGAATCCATACTTAAAAATAGGCTATTTTAATTCCAGTGAAATTTTAAATCTGTTTTAAATGCTTATTTAAATTTTAAATTTGAGTTTAGTAAAATACATTATTCTTGCTGTTGTCATTGTTAGATTGTTAATCACTATGGATTTTATTCTTATTAGCAAGATAAATGTACACATAGTTAGAGGTGGTTATAAATAAACATGCATTTCCCTTTTGAGAGCTCTAGACTTTCAGTTTTGAATGGTTTCTGTAAACCTGTAACACTTATTTAAAAGCTTTTGTTAATAAAAAGAAAAGAGATTTGAAAAACTCTATAGAGATCTGTAGGGAATTGTTCTTTATTCTTGTATGGAATTTGTATATGGGGATCTCATAGCATAATACAATCAGTGAAGAATATACACTTTTCAGAGAAAAAAAGAGAAAGTTAATTAAAATATATTCCAAAATAACCACAGATACCAATTATGTGTGGTTAATTTGGCATTATTTAACTTCAAATAAGTGTAACAATTTTTAAAAAGTCATAAATGTACAAGGGTTTAACAAGTTTTCTTACATAGTTCTATCAAAATATATCTATCGACAGTAAGACGAACAAGTATTTTAATTTGTCTGGGATGGTGCATTTCTGGATAACTTAGAAAGCTTTTGGGTTTGTAATACCAGTCCAGTGTACGTTAGGGAATTTACAGAATTGAATTAAAAATACATATTAATCTCTCAAATACACTGTAAAATTTTTAAGAGACAACTTTTAGTGGAAGAAGAGAAGTTGGAGTCGAAAAAGTGCAAGTGAGGCAGGACCTACAAATGTACTTGATATTATTTAGCTTATAGGTAATTAACAAGTCTTCTTATACAAGTCTCTCTGCAAGCTCCAAGGTATACCACTATGCTTCCCAATAATGCAAATGCATGTTTTTAGAGAGTTTCTGCCCCTGAACAGAACTTTGTGGATTAAGTGGTGTGAACATCCACCCACCTCCCCCAACCCAACAACAATAAAAGAATTGTGGGTACAAGCTTTCGCTCACTACTTTGGAGGTTTGTGCCTTCACTTACGACCTCCTCCTCCTCAGCCAAAAGAGAAACCCTTCTTCATACTCTGGGAAGCCCCCAGAATCCGTGTCCTGTACCTACAATATGATTTTCTTCCCAGATCTGGCAGAACAAGATACCCTTCAGCTTTTGAGTTCTTCTCTATTGAATTCTTACTTAAAGCAGCAGAAGAAAAAGTAGCACTGTAATTTTTGTACAGTGTAATACAAACATGAGGTAGAATGGGTAAAAGATTAAAAGACTTCCTTAAAGAAGTGGATTTTAAAAAGGATTTTTAAAAGGAATTTGAACTACAGGTTTTGCTTGGCAGATAAGGAAAAGGAAGGCTTAGTCAGTGAGAATATGAGTAAGGCATGTGTTTATGCATATTCATTTTAAAATCTGACTATCCTAATCAGCATCTGCCACAAATCTAATTGACTGTTTTTTGTTGTTATTTCTGAGGAGATTCCACATAGTGGGAAGTGGGACTGAATTGCCAAGTTTCATCACAGTTGTATAATAGAGTCTAAACCAAGATTTTGTGTGTGTGTGTGTGATCAGATTGTGGTATTTGGAATCAAATATGCAGACACTGAAAAGCATTTGTACAAGCCTACTAAACCAACTAATCTCCAGCAGGAAAAAGAAGAAAGTTACTTTTAGATTGGTTTCCTAACCAATATGTCAATACAACACCCAAGCTGAATTTATGCTTAGTAACTATTATTAGCTGTTCTTCTAGTCCTGTAGTCAGTACGTGGGTGTTCAGCAGCAAATGAGCATGTCTGTATGGAAGTCTTCAGAGCACGTGGTGGCTCGTGGCCAGCTCAGAGTTGGTTGAAGTAGAAGAGACCTGGGAGAATTCTCTTATGGGAAGGGAATAGAAAGGATAGGAAAAGAGAAGGAATTAGGGAAGAGGGGAGGAACTGAAAGTAATTGCAGTAGAAAGGGAGGAGAAGCAATCCGTCTTGCATGAGGAAATTTCAAGACACTGTTCCTGACGACACCTGAGCTTTGCTAGTTCTGTTGCTCACAGACGAAGTTGGTTATTTCATCACAAAAAATCTAGCGCTTTCTGTGTGGTGTATCTCTATTAGAATGTTAATCAGATAAACAACAAATGCAGTTTTCCTTTTTTGTTCTCATATAGATCTGTCTGTCTCTTTATGTGCATATACACCCCTAGTGTATTCTGGAGAGTATATTCTGGAGTATTGGAGATTAAATTCTTCTGTTGCTGAAAGGAGACTCAGTCTTGTGCTTTCTTTAGGTTCTCTTACCATTTCTCCATCCCTCCTTCTGAAAACATTAATGAAGTTTTCATTTCCATCTTTGTAAAATATGGACTTTGTAAAATACGGTTGCTTCTGAAGTTGCAGTAAGAAGTATGTGTGTAAAAATCCTTCATAACCAGTGTTGCCTTTCTGAGCCTTAGTAATGCAACTAGCCAGCCAGTGTCCTTAAGGCACAGCTGGGCTGTAATAAATGGGGCCGTCCAATCGCCATATGGCTGCTGCTCTAAACTACTTTACTGAAGTAAAGAACCTGCATTCTTTAGTGTAGAGAAACTAGTGATACAGTCTAGATCTGACTACTGTTGAACTTTGCAGTTGTAGATTCACTCTCAGTACTGCATCTTGTGGAGAAAACCAGAAGACGGGGTTATTCAGTAGCTATAAACTATTCCTTTTGTTTCAGTTACTAAATTCTTCCTGACCTTGAGAGCTTCCAGCACATGCGTGTCAAGGCCAAATTTTGCTTCCTCTCTTGTCTTTTGTGGGTTCCTGAGTGGCAAGACTGGTAATCTAGTCCTACTACTTTACTTGGACTCATTGCATAGTGTGGGTCTCAGAACCTCCTGAAAGACGGTATTCCTTGAGACTGTAACTTCCACTTGAAATGTGTCATCTCTTTTAGAAAGATATCAAAGCTTTTTGTGAAGATTTGGAAAAGTAGATAATCTACCATATTTGTCACAGTTGGTGCTAATGGTTTATTTATTTTCATTGTTTAGAAATAAAGAAATGTGACTTCTACATGAACACAGCCAAGTGTTCACAGCTTTCTACCACTGAATTCCAAAATGCTCTTTTTTTTCTGCTAAATTAAACAGCTGTCTACTCTTAGGTACCTCTTGCCTTATAGATACTTACAGTTGGTAAGCAAGTTATCTTAACCCTTTGTTATATAAATGTGTGGGTTATAGTTTTAGTATTTCTGTGTGAGAGGTACATTTTAACTATGTTATGCTCAGATGAGTTACACTGAGAAAGATGGGCTCATCTGTTTGATTGATATTTCCCATTGTATCAAGGCTGAGGTCATCTGAAAAAATTAATCTCTGATTTACAATAGAAGTAATAAATTTGGGACAATAAAAATTCGTCAGAGAACCTACATTGTCTGCCAGTTTTCCACTTACAGTTTTCAAGATCTGTGTATTTAAACAGTTTTAATCCATGTAATGTAGAATATTGATTTTGTATGGTGCTTGAAAATGTCATGCAAGATTAAATCTTATAGCAATCTAAGTGTACTACAACAATACGAGTTAATGTTATTAGCCAAACTTGTTACAGCATAAAAAATGGTATCGAGTTTAGTTGACATGACTTACAAGTCAATGAATTATGCTATAATTTCTTAATTATTTACTGCTCAACCTTTCCAGAATTTATACTGGCTTGATGTCAGCCTGCCTGTAGTTTCTCAGGTTTGTTCTTCATAAGCAGGAACACCACAGCAAGTTTCTGCAATTCTCTTGGTCTTGTAGAGTATTCCAAGATTTGTTAAAAACCCGCATTAGTGTTTCAGTGAATTCCTTTTGCTTTAATTGCTCTCCAATGTCTTGAATACTTTTGGGGTATAAATTATCTCTCTGGATTTTAATAAAAGGTCCTTCTTTTTCCTGAATTGAGATTTGCTAAATGCTTATTCTTTCCCAATTACATTTAAAGAATTGGTTGTTATTTTCTTAAACCCTAATAGTTGTGAATTTTTACCGAAACCTTTTGGTTTTCCTCTTACGCATATTCCTTTCTGTGGTTGACCCTGGCTGGATGTCAGGTGTCCACCAAAGCTGCACTGTCAGTTCCTCTCCTTGGCTGGACAGGGGAGAGAAAATACAATGAAACACTCTTGGGTCGAGATAAGGAAGGGAGGAGGTGATTCACCAATTACTATCACGGGCAAAACAGACTCAACTTGGAGAAATTGGCTTAATTTATTACCAATCAAATCAGAGTAGGATAATTAGAAAATAAAAACTAAATCTTAAAACACCTTCCCCCCAACACCTCCCTTCTTCCGAGTCTTCACTTCTGATTTCTGTACCTCCCACACCAGCAGTGCAGGGGGACGGGGAATGGTGGTTGCGGTCAGCTTCTCACACATTGTTTCTGCCCCTCCTTCTTCCTCCAGGGGAGGACTCCTCACACTCTTCCCCTGCTCCAGCATGGGGTCCCTCCCACAGGAGACAGTCCTCCATGAACTTCTCCAGTGTGAGTCCTTCCCATGGGCTGCAGTTCTTCTTCATGAACTGCTCCAGTGTGGGTCCCTCCCACGAGGTGCAGTCCTTCAGGCACAGACTGCCCCAGCGTGGGTCCCCCACAGGGTCACAAGTCCTGCCAAGAACCTGCTCCAGCATGGGCTCCTCTCTCCATGGGGCCACAGGTCCTGCCAGGAGCCTGCTCCAGCGTGGGCTTCCCAGGGGGTCACAGCCTCCTTCAGGCATCCACCTGCTCTGGCATGGGGTCCTCCATGGGCTGCAGGTGGAGATCTGCTCCACTGTGGGCCTCCATGGGCTGCAGGGCACAGCTGCCTCACCATGGGCTGCACCACGGGCTGCAGGGGAATCTCTGCTCTGGTTCCTGGAGCACCAACCCCCCCTCCTTCTTTACCGACTTTGGTGTCTGCAGAGTTGATTCTCTCACATCCACTCCTCTTTCCACTGCTGTTGTTGTGCAGCAGTTTTTTTCCCCTTCTTAAATACGTTATCCCAGAGGCACTACCACCATCGCTGATGGGCTCGGCCTTGGCCAGTGGTGGGTCCGTCTTGGAGCTGGCTGGCATTGGCTCCATCGGACACAGGGGAAACTTCTAGCAGCTTCTCACAGACGCCACCCCTGTAGTCCCCTCAGCTACCAAAACCTTGCCACACAAACCTGATACACTTTCTTTTCTAATAATTTCCACTTTAGGGATCAGGTTGGCATCTAGCACAGAGACTGCACTTGTAGCATTACTAATGGGCCTTTGTTTTCTGCTTGGAGATCAAATATGAAGTGTTTGCAGTATGTTAATGAACATATCCAGCTTTAATATGCTGTCTTGTCTGATCCAGAGACTATGGATATTTCCCTAAAAACATGGATAGGACTGGGCTTCTTGAGATAAGTGAAGCAACATCAGGAAGACTTGATTTAACCAACCTTCTGTTGACAATAACTCAGATTTTGTTAGTAAACTTTTCAGTTTGGGAATTTAGTCATACTTCCATCTGTTTTTCAAGCGCCATGACACAGTAATGCCAGAAAATGACACTCTCATTCTCCATGTTCCCTTGGTAAGGAATTTATGGACTTCAGACACGATTATGTCATTAGTATATGGGATATCACTGTAAATGTTGAATTTTGAACTAGTTTATTGCCAGGCCTCTTAGCTGGGCTATTCTGTAATTCTGCTAGAGGTGGAGCAAATTATGCCTGATTGCTTCATAAGCGTCCAGCAGTGAGAAAATCACCTGTGTTCCAGGTTTACACTGTCAGGATGCTGTCCCACCTTTCCGGCCTGTGAGGGGTTTTTTCCTCTATTATTTGGTAAAAATTTTAGTAGGGATTTTTTATTTGACAAAGGCAATCCAGGGTATTGAGTACATTTTATTTAAAATCTGACAAATACAGAAGAAAGAGAGGCCTCATTTCACTGAAAATAATGTTATTTCTTCAAAGTAGCTGAATATTATATTTTAAATGAAATATTCAGTATTTTTCAGCTTGGATTTGTGTGTTTTATTTATTAGGGAGTTTTTTTAAATTAAAGCGATTTAAAAATTGATGAAATAGTCTTCTAAGATAAAATGCTGACCATATTATGCCACTGAAAAGGCAAGAAAATCTCTATAAACGTGTAACAATTTATCTGATGAACTTGTAAGGTATTGCCTTACCTAACATGCTTACTACTAGTGACTGCTTATGTTTTAGATCTCATATAATCATTTCCATAATTTTCCACTTGAGAGTAAGGCAAATAACGTTCAGTAAGCACTTATTATTCTGAAAATGGTGAGTTGAATTTATGTTATTATGCAGAGGACAGTTTCACAGATATGAAATACTAGAAGAAAATACTTAATGATTGATATAAAAAGACAATGCTATTCTGAAACATATACCATCACAGAACTTGCTTTTCATTATTTTAGTATTTTAAAATTAAGAATGATATTGTGACATACTGCCTCTAAATGATACTCCAGAGTACCTACAGAACACCGTGTTGAATATTTTTTTAAGTAAAGCAGAATTCTGCTTTAGTTTTTCTGCCTAATTAATTTGTATATATCAAAATGTTATCTTCAGAGTAGGCAAATTAGAAGTATACAATTGATTCCTGTTTGAATATAAATGTTCTTTCAAACATACTCAAGTTTTTAATTCTAATACCAAATGTATTACATAAATGTTTAAAAACTAACCCTCTATATTGAAGATGAGTCCTGAGAGCCATGGAATATTGAATCTTTGGGGCTTGTTGGAAATTAAACCTCTGTAATTTTAATTGTGTAAACTTTTACATTAAAATTACTTCTGTGTTTCGAGAAAGTGAATCTCTTTAGACTTTCATTTGAGATGAGGAGTGTCTGACAGTACCTTTTACTGAGAGTTTTATCTGTTGCAATCTCATTTTTGCAGAGTACAGCAAGCCCAAAAAATTTAATAAGGATTTTGAAAATTGGTTATTTTTTAGAAGTTCTGTCTTTGTACAGCATGTTTATAGCTATACAAAATGCTATATGTGCATAGCATTTTTGACTGCACTGTATATCTGGAGCCAAAATTTTTTCCCATTAATATATCCTCTCTTGGTCAGCTAAACGATTAGACACTGATTATGATACTGTCATTCCTGCTTCAGTATCTTCTGTAAGCAGAAAATATGTGCTACTAATAAAAAAGATATTTAGAATAATCAAAAATCAAAGTATGTGTTACTAATCAAAAAGTTTCAGAATTTTTAAATTATTCTTTTAGAAGTGGGAACATTGACAATGTAATAATTTTAAAATCTAATTGCTTTCACCTGTTAAAATAAGTAAAATGCACGGTGTTGGAAAATATGTGTGCCTTTTAGAATGGAAAATAGTTGAACACATACCCTGAAGTGTAGGACTTTTTTTTTTTTTCTGTCTGAGGGAAGTGTCTGTTTTGTACTGCTACATCTTCTCAAAAGTCTGCATGGCTTTTGAAAGCCAACGACTCTGCAACAGACAATATTTCAGGCTAGCAGCTACTGCCGAGTAATGAGGCATGGGAGCAGCTGGTATTGGTTTATTTCAGAAGCTTTGTGTCTGATTCTATTAGCCTACCTACAGATGTAACTGCTCTTTCCACTGTGTGATCTAAACATAGAACAAATAATTCATAATTTCAAAATAGTTAAATGATCATTTTTGTATTTTGTGTGAAGTTTATTGTGTGAGGCTAATCAATGGTGAAGTAAATTGTGAGTTGCTACTAAAACTAAAGCAATTCTTAACTAAGCAAAAAGAACAGGAACTTTTATAGAAAGAGAAGATGAATGTTTGTCACTGAACCCTACTGAATCTAAACAAAGAAAAAGATTACCTAATAGTCTTGCAATGCATTTGAAGTACAGTCTGCTATTTGTTTGGGGAGTTGAATGGAATATATGTCTTAAAATATTTCAACAGCAGTAGTGGTGTTTTCCAGTGGGTAGATCTTAACATTACTAAATTACTGTATCTTTTTTTCCTAGCCAAGACTCATTATTATACTGTAAGACAAAAATAATTGAAACTTTTTTTACTTGCCTGTGATGCATTTTAGAGCTAATTTGTACTAATGGTGAATTGGCTTATAGGGGATTTTATGCTGGTTTTAAATTATTTATTTATTTTCTGCCCAGTTTGTGTTAGTTAAGTGAATAATAGCACTATCTTGAAAACTTAATTCACATTTTAATTGTGATTCAGTGACAGGAAGCTGAGTTATCCAGACAATCAAAACAAATTTCACCAAACAAATTTTGCCTCATGCACAAAGTAAGTAGTAACAGATGAGATTAAAATACTATACTTTTCATATGCTAGAAAGAAAATATGTTTTAGAAGTTCCAGTTGCGTAATTGTTCTCTTTAGGTTTGGGTGGTTTTTTGTCTCCAAAAGCGGACACTGAATGGAGACAATAGTCTGGACCTAACATTTTTTCAGTGTTAGCACAACATGAAAGTGATAACTTTTCTTCAATCTCGAAGGCACTATAACAGGTTCTGTTTATTTTTAAAAAATTATTATTTCCCTGTACTGCCCTCTGAAAATTGCTTTTAGAAAAAAGTTGTATTTATGTATGGTGTGTTGGAATTCAGATTAATTGCATGTAGCAATTAATGAAATAGAGTATATGATAATTAAAGTAAGAAATACACAGTTTAAGATTTAAATATATATACTTGGAATATATATGTGTATTGCTTTCTAATACTATTTCTTCTGTATTTTTAGTTTTTCAGATATGTTAGTTAACCTGATTAGTTTTAAGGTGGAAATGGCTCAGTTTATAGAGGAAAATATACCGCATGATTGCCTATGATAACAGTAGGTTTGAAGGTGAAAATAATCCTTATTATCCTACGTCCATAACACTTTGAGTTTAGGTTAATAAACTATAATTTTAAATTACTAATATGTGGATTTAGTACTATCCTTGCTTATTTTTGGTAAAAAGCAGCAAAATGCTTTTTTCAACTTGATTAAGCAGGGCAGTTACATGTACTATTAATTTAGTTTTCAACTGGAATACAGTCAGGGTATAATACAACCTCTAGTACACAGAAAATCAGTAATTGTCAACACTTTCTGTTCAAGGAGTGAAACTGAGTAATGTCCACAAAATTTTGTTCATATTACTGTATCCGACTCGCACTTCCTCGAGCTTAAATTTCTCTGTATGATGTGTTGCTTGTGGTCTTAGTGGCCTCTAGTTTAAAATCCTTAGCTCTTAGTCTGGTCATCCTGTGTTGATTGGTTCTGGCCTCATTCCACTGTAGGTGGTTTCAATAAATTCTCTCAGGCTTTATGACAAAAATTGTTCATAAAGTAATTGGGAGATTTCCTCAGAGCACTCTACATCAAAGGATGCTTAATTGTCCCGGCCATGCAAGAAGAAAAACAAGATGTGAAGTGCTCAGTTTAATTAGGCCACAACTTTATTAACTCAACTGGGAGCACTACCCAGCAATAAATGCAGGTCATTGTTCTTTCCTTGATCGTTCTCATGGAGGACTGCTGTTTGCTTCCTTTTTCCAGCCCCAGAGATGGGACCTCACGGTTCTTCCCTTGTATGAGGACTAAGTTAGGGAATATGTGAAAGAGGGATTTGTTCCTTTGATACCACATATAGAGAGTCATGCAGCTTTCCCTTGCCTGTCCAGTAACTTTCTCATAACTCATTGTTTAAGACAAATATTCAGAAAAAAAAAAAAACAATTCAGAAAAATCTTTACTAGTACTGTTTTGAAAAGGAAATTCATACATTAAAAGAAATACATGAAGTGTTATTTTAAGAGCATGGACATCAAAAATGCTCCCATGTGTTTGTGCTGTTTTCTGCAGCATATCTTAAAAGCAGTACTTTGCTGCTTTCCTTAAGACACTCTATAAACAATTTAAGTGATTTTATACATGGCAGATATGCATCTCCAGTGCAGGGCTGTGCTTTCCAACAGATAGTGCATTGCAGTGTATGAGCTGGGTTTCTCCAGGCATGGAGAACCAGGAAACTGATGCTTCTGGGAAGAAAGCATCTACTTTGCAACACTCGTCTGATACGAAGGGTCTCTATGGGACTTGGGTATTCAACTTCTCAGGTCATCTTATATTAAATGTATCATCAGGTTTTACTGCATCCTTAAAGAGAAAATAATTCGTATGTCTGCAATTAGCAAAGCTCTTCAACGCATCACGTAAAAACAAATACCTGTTTTACCTTGCCTCTCCTGTTCCAAAGGGGGTACAAAAAATACGTGCCAGTAGTTTCTGAAGAGATTCCTGAGCCGTTTAAATAGACAAAGTATACCCTCTGAAGCAGTACAGCTGTGTTCTTTAGCATGTAAAGAACTTTCTACATTCTACTTTTAATAAACAATGAAACTTTTACACCAAACATTTTCTATAAACCCACATTTTCTAATTAAAAGTTTGTTTTGTGGAAGGAACTCCAGGTGGTATAATTAGTGAAATATATTTTAATGATAAATCTTCCTTGTCCTATTTTTTTAATAACAAAAACCGTCCTATGCATTTGAGATGCTCCCTATGGGTTGTATATAAGAGCTTGGTTAATTAGCTAATCAACTTACCCACCTTACCTTTTTAAATGTGTCCTGTTTCACAGGTGTAGTCTCAAATTTTATTTGGGATAGAGGAGATAAGTAAAGCACATAGTGCTCACTCTGGCCTGCACAGAACAGATTTTGGGCTGTCCTTTGAATGTCGATTTCTTAACAGGCACATCAGTCGCAGCTCTCAGTTTCTGGTCAGACTGCCTACCTTCAAGCTATCCCTGTGTCTCTTACCTCAGGCCTTTCCAAAGCAGAATAGCCTAGATGCTATAACATGACTAAAATATTGTTAACTCTCAGTGTGTTTCTAAAAAAAACTTGCAGCCTCTTAAGACTATCCTTTCCTTCACTTGAGATTTATTTGGTTTTGACTTCTTTTTTTAAATATGCAATCAGTATATGGCTTTTATAGTACTGGTTTTCTCCCTTCTCTTACTTTGCTTTATTTCTACTCTATAATTCCAGTTGTTTTGAAATTTTTATTCTAATATGTGGTGAGCACTGACCAAACCCGCGAATGTTCCATGTCCTTCCTTTTTATGTTCTGTCTGAAAAGATCTTTAGTTTCTGTTCTAGGTGGTCGACTTAGAGCGTCATTCACCTACTCAGGAAAGACAAAATCATATATATAGTGTGATTCTGTGAATATCATATGTAGCATTAACTTAAACACCTCTTTAGGTTTCCGGTTGTTGATGAATGTCAAGAACTTTGCTTACTTTGAAAAAGCTTTGGGATTTTTTTGTATGTTTGGATTTTTCTTTTTCTCTTTTCTTCTTTTTCAGAAGAAGATGTGGACACACAAACAGAATTTACAATTTAAATAATCTGCTTTAATTTACCATAGAAGTTAAGGGACTCATTTACACGTCTGTATTATTAGTTTAACTGTTCCATTCTCGTGAGTTTTCCGCTGCTTTCTCACACCCCATTCATCCACACATGCAGGAACTTCTTGGCATGTGTCCTCTGTACCATTTTTTAATTCTTCTGACTGAGTTAGTGTCTGTTTGAGTGATGACATGCTGTTAGATATTCCTCATGGTGTTCTCAGTTTAGGATGATTTCATACACTTGCATTCCCATTGTGCACTGGCTACCCAAGTTATCAACATTTTTTGCTGTCTGAAGAGAATAGCATGCCCAAGCTCATCTGAACAGACATCACTAAAATGTTGACTACTAAAAATGTTAGGAAGAGCCCTTGTATATTCTAGGTTTTTGTTATGGTTTGGCCAGTGTAGCTGCTGGGCATAACTGCAGGAGCATATTTGACTATAAAAGGCAAGAGGAGTGTTTTCAAAACCTCCTTATATTGTGACAAGGTAGATGGTATTTCTTTCAAGGAAGGTAACCAGTGACCAATCATTTGGATCCAGTCTTAGATACACCCAAGTTACTCCAAACATTGATAAGCAAGGGATTATTCTAGACTTTGTCAACATAGTCCAGGTTCTGGAAATGCCCTCCAGAACATCAGGAAACAAATGCTAATTGCTGCAAAGACATATCTGGGAGTAAGTGTTATGTGGCCTCTGTTGGTGAGTGCAGTTATATGAAATAGATGTTAATTATGTGCCTCTTCCTGACTGCTCAGATTTCTTCTCCACCTCCTCCTTATTCCTCAGTGTCTTTCTCACAGTCCCCCTTGTAGACAGTAGATTTCCTCTGAAACGGAGCCCTGTGGCACTGACCAACATTACTGCCTTTCTACTTGGTTTTCCCATGGTGCTGTCCTATTGACTTCATTATCCTCAGATCCAAAATCATACATTTTAATCCAAGATTTCTATCATCACTGTCATCTTCTAAGAAAAAGAACAAAATCAATTTTAAAATCAGTTTGATCACCACCTTGAGCTTCTAGCTGCTTTTGAATTTTATGAGGTAAGTAATCTGTAAGTATTTTGTAATATCTGTATAGCTTACAAGGTATTTGTGGCTACTTTTACTCAAATCCTTAACATGGAGTCACTGGATTCAATACAATTACAAAAGGTAGTATTTTGTATTTTATTTTGTGCTAATCTGCTGTGAATAAGGGAAATGCAGTGCTCTGTGTTGCGGAGCAGTACCTTTTTTCTGGAGGCTTTATTTCTCCTCCACACTAGCCTTATTTTTTCTGACTGGAAAAAGAGCTTCTGTCCCTGTGAACACTGTTGACATGAATGGAGTTATGGCTATTCCTGTCATGTGTGGTATTCCCAATTTACCGTCTGCTTCACTGGTTTATGAAGAATTTTACCAGCTGCTTTGGCAGAAAAAGAAAAGAGGATGTACATAGCATATCTGCTTTCCAGAGTGGATTTAGTGATGCTCTCTTTACAAAGTTGCATCATTATGAAAAATATCTGAATAGGTGAATGCTCCCTTTGCAGAGTATCTATGCAAGATAAAGACCTTCACAAATTTGTGAAGAAAGGGAAAGACTTTCTAAATTATTATCCAGAGAAGAAAATAAAAAACAAACCCGTTGCTGATTAGGAAACATCACGTGAGGCCAGAGTGTAATGATGAATATGAATGTACAGTCATTACTGTATAAGATGTACTGTATGAATGTTTTCTTACACATTGATATTATTAGGAGTTAGTAGTAGTCAGTCCGTGGTAGATGTGAGAATGGTTCTTGTATTTTTTAATTTCGCACTGATGTACAGACTTAGAACCTATGGCAGACCAAGCTCTCAAGTGCTGAGTGGAGGCATTCATACTGACAGACATGAATGTATGTAAGGAAACCAGAGGATTTGAGTGGTGTGGGAAAAACCTGTCACTGGAGGTATACAAGGAGGATTTTTACTGTCTGATACACTCTCCAGTGTCACTGTATTTGGGGAGTAATACATATTTCCCAGTATATGCTTTCTATGCACCCATACTTATTTTGGAATCTCTTGCACTACTTCCCCAAATATGCTATTTGCTCTTCTGTTTCCCTTTTCCTAAAGTTCACAGACGAGGAACTAATGTCCTCCCTTACTTTTTCATTGGACTGGTCAAGAGTTCACCAGCTCTTAAGGTCCCTGCCCATGAATCCCATCAGTATTTGTTCCAAGGGGACAAACCCCAGCACAAGTAGTTGTTCCAACAACAGCTCTGTACCAGTGGTGCTGGCAGCATTTCTCTTCCTCTCCTCTGTTTTGTAGTATCAGTCCAGATGCTTATTCTGATCTCTCCTTTTATAATATTCTTTACCTAATACTAGTAGAGTCATGGAAGATAAGCAGATGTTATGTCATAGGTTTTCCTTAGAGTGAGGGATGTTATTTTACAACTTGGGCAGAGAGAGACCTTTGTCTTTTGTGCAGTCCCGCATTGATACCGGTGAGCCCCTTACAGTTATAAAACACTGCTTTCAGTAGCAAAGAAATACACTACCCACAATAGATAAGCCTTAGGAAAAAATGGGTGTCTAAGAAGAACCTTGTTACATAGAAAAATCTCTGCAGCTGGTCTCTGCCAGTGTATAATATTGTTCAAAAGATATAACTGTACTAAAGATACTATTGTCTTCAGTCTTTGCCACTTCTAGGTAAAGCTTTCAAGATGAAACTCAAATTCATTGTTGGTTGCATTTCAGATATTCTTTGTAAGTTTTTCAATTTTAACAGGAGGTAGGAAATTGAAAGCTCCTGTTTATAAGCCTTTAGTATCCGCTTAGCTTTCTAATTCTGGCAGCTGGATTTTAATATGGTCATATAAATTTTGCTGTTCCATGGTACAGAAACCAGTTTTATTTCTAAAAAACCCCATATGAGCAGTAGAATCTACATGAAATCTCTGATGTCTGTGTGGCACAGCAGTTGTGGCACAGCCTTTAGTTTGGTGGGTACATTAATAACACCTTTGTCTTCCCTTGGAGCAGAATTTGGTTGAAACTCTGTCACATTTGGAGGAAATGACCCAGAAGATATGGATGGTTGACTGACGGGCAAAATATGTTTGTGCCAATCTTCTCTTATGAAACTGGACTAATAAAGTGACATACAAAATTAACTTGTGTTTTCTTATACAATATGTTTATGAAAAACAGGGACACATATTTAAGTAGAAGAAACAAAAAGACAGGCTTGCACATGAGAAAAAATTAAGAACAACTTCATTGTCTTAGGTGTAACTGAGCTGTAAATTCTTGAAATCTAATTACATTAGATTTTGGTAAAATTAAATCCAAGGGAGATTTCACTTTTCTACAAAAAAGGTTCATTTGAGCAGCTGTAATTTATACATGGCCCTGTCAGACATATATGGTCCAGTTTCTTTTTATATTCAGTGAATACCACTTTTAATTATTTTTAGCCATGCTGTACAGCTGACAAACCTTAAGGCATCTTGAATAAGGTTCAGGTCTCAGACCAAGGCACCTAAATATACATGCCCAGTCACAGGTGTTTGCACTTGCAGTAGGTGGCAAAGTTTCAGTCTGTAATAAATGGAGCTCCCACTTTAATCAATACAGTCAACTGAGTAGAGGGTGATTTTGTTTGCCCTTAAATAGGTGTCTAGAGTGGGATTTATTTGCCTAAACAAGTGTTTCTACTGTCACTAGAGATGCCTTTAGATATCTGAGATGTCCACAAAGGGTTAGCAGGTGTAACACAGGACCAGTGGGAGACCTCTGTCCTCCTGGATTGGCAGCCAAAAATTGGGCATGATACCCTACGTCATCTAAAATAACAATGGATACCTACATTCAGGCAACTAAGAGCCCTTGTGAATGGGCAGTTTCATTTCTCTCTAGGCTCCATTGACTGTACAGACCCTAGAAGAAAGTACAGATTTTTCTTGCTTTTAATAGATTATTATAAACTGAACATACATGTGAGGACCTGAATTTAAATGCTTTATCGTGAAGCTAAATCCTGCCTTTGTACTTCTCGCTGAAAATATGAAGTCCAAATAATACAGAAAGTTTTTTCCTTGGTATGTAAGAGTCTATTAAATCTAAATTAATCATTGCTAAACTGTCAAAACACGTTAAGGATGTTTGTCCATGATGCAAGACTAAGGTTTATCTGTGCAAAATAGATCAGAAGGATAAAACTCAGGCATCAAATTTTATTGTGGTAAAGTGAAGAAATGCTAAAGAACAATGTACTATCTCTTTTTTGTTCTAGTTGTAATGGAAAGTGGTGCAATCTCAAATTGAATTTTTAGGTGACTGTTGAGAAATACTGATTTTTAAAGACAATCCCTGGACTCTGCTTACCTTTGGTAGGGTCAAATACCACTTTCTGATGAAGCTCCTTAAAAGCAGCATAAAGGAAGTCTCTGTGTCACCTTATCTAGACTTTTTCCTAGATAAGTTTCTGACCTTTCTCTTCTATCTAAAGGAACTGAGGTGATTATCTTAATCTCAATGGCCAGCTTCAATCCATTGCCATATACAGTAGTACAAAAGGGTATGTTTCCTGCTCCTTTTTGATTTTGTAAGATTTCATTCGCCTCTTCCTATTACAAAAAATGTGGACTGTAAGCAGTTTAAATTATTTCAGAATCTGTGCAGGAAGCAAATAAATAATGGTGGGAAGAGTGAGAGGAAACATGAGTATGACTCCTAGTATTGTTAACACAGCCACCATATTGGCCAATCTGTTTTAAGATAATGCTTTACTTTAGTCTTTTAATATATATTCTCTTTAGATTTTAGCGTTGGGCAAGTATAAGTTTGGGTTTATGATAAAAATACATTGTTCTGGAAGGGTGGTTTCTCACTTCTGTTAATGTAATTTCCAAAGAAGGCAGGTTCCACTATTCCCAGTTTGCAAATGAAGAAACATGACTTCATTTAGCTGGAATTACATGCTAGCCACATCACTTCTCCTCTATTTGGAAAGCACCTACCACACTGTGATTGCTTTCAAGTGTAAATAGTTTTATAATTTATAATGGATACTGTATGCATTCTTTGGATCTGATGGTATGCATGGGTTGTTCCACAATCTGTAGCAGTTTTGATGATACTTAGTATATTTTGGTAGCTTCCCCCCCCCCCCCCCCCCCCGCCCCCCCCAAAAAAAAGAAAAAAAAAGAAAAAAAAAAAAGGAATATCAGTTCATATAGTCATGGATAGTTCAGTCAATAATTTCCCACTTAAATGAATAAATTCTGGGGACATATCTAAAAATTGTGACCGCTAATATATACTATATTCATTTAGATACTATGTTCATTTGTAAAAAAGTTAGTATCAGAAACTTATAAATTATTTCAAAAGAAGAATCACAGAATCATTCAGGTTGGAAAAGACCCTTGGGATCATCGAGTCCAACCATCAGCCCTACTCTACAAGTTCTCCCCTACACCATATCCCCCAGCATCTCATTTAAATGACCCTTAAACACATCCAGGGATGGTGACTCCACCACCTCGCTGGGCAGCCTATTCCACTGAAAAGAAAATGCTATCCTTCAACCTGTGTTAGCAGAGAGGGTTTTTACCAATATGATGGGTATTCATTTGATCAAAAAAGAGGACATGTTTGTTTTAATCATCTGGATACTACACTGTCCTTCAAGATGGACCAAATGCCGTTCAGGTTGCCTTCTCTGAGATACGTGATAAGATGCTAGATACAGGGTTATCCAGTTAGATCAATTCTGTGTTAGGTCTTGCTTTTTCACAACTTTAAATAAGCCAATAAGTAATGTTTTGAATAAAGATGCATAGATTTTAAGGCTGGAAGAGACTGAAAGGAATAGAAGCTTTAGGATAAATGACTGAGATGGGAAGGAGGAGGGGGAGGTAAGAGGTAAGAGAGAAGAGAGCCAAAAGTGAAAGTGGAAATGCAAAATTTCCAATGCAAAATAGGAAGGAATCACTTTCTAATACATTCTTCAATATTAAGTCAGGTTTTTTTCAGAGTAGAGAAGTAACGGGATAAAACAGGAGTCAAAGGGAAAAGCAGACTGAGAAAATTACACAAAGGAGGAGAATTAAAGGGAATGCGGGCAGTGTAAGAGAAAAAAAGAATTACAGGATCAACAACCAATCAGATACATATATAAAAATATATATTAAAATATATAACATGATATATAATATATAATGCATACTATATAATATATAGTATGTAATATATAATATACAATATATAAAAGTAAAAACAGAGGTAATGAAGTAAAATAATAGAAATATGCAAGACTAACCTGAGATAGAATTTCTCAGTTGTGTACTATAGACTGCACACCTTTCAGCATGTCTGGTAAATTTGTTCAGCATGTCTGTGTAAATTTGGTGGGCTCTGAAGGAGAGCCATTGCTCTCATGGCTTGGTTAAAATAGTTGGATGTTCTTGGGCAGGCAGGTGGGCAAAGTGGTTTTGCAAATTACTTGCCAGGGCAGCAGGTAATCCCCCCCAGTCTTAATTTCAGGCCATTTATTCTTGCATCACCAAAGGAGTTCACAGCTTTTTGACGAAGTACAGTAATAGTTGCAACATTTGATACATCATTTTTTGAAAGAGCCTATTGGCTTTTAAGTAGCATGAACTTGATTGATGATCTGGTGAATTTTCTCCTATCTCTACATTCTATGTAAAGACGTCAGAGCTTAAATGTCGTGTAATATTTAGCTAAAGTGTCTAATTAAAATATTGTATGAATATTTGTAGAATGTAATGCAGTAGCATGTATTGGTATTCTAACAATAACTGTAAACCAAGAACATAGTGGGTTTTTTGAGAATAACATTCCTTTAGACTACATACATCAGACTTATCCAGCGTTAACTTCCATGAATCAATTCTGGGTATACTGGGACTTCTTTCTTCAAGAGGTATCTATCTCTCATCTCCAATCCCCAAGTGGATAAAGTGTTTGCCCTGTGCATTTCTGTTCCACTCTGCCAGAAAGGCACAGTAGCGTCCTCAAAACGGTCACAGGGAGAGGCAGCCAGGGAGGCAGGTGATATTCAGGACTCAAGTTTCTGTTCCCTCTCTGGGAAAAATAGGGTACCAGGTAGACTTACTTGATGGATCAAGCATTTGTAAAGTGAACGCAAAGGGTGCATTTTTAGTTTGTAAGTTCCTGTCCTTGTGAGCTGAACAATTGCAGATTTTCCAGCTCTGCTTTTATGCCAAAGGAGAGAATTTTTGATGGTGAAAAGCAATGATGTGACTTGATATTATTTAAGAGTAGGAGGAGAATTAGTTGAGAATAATAGATAAGGAAATATTTGTTGTAAGATATACTGCAAAAATAATTGGAATAAAATGTGCAAGTTAGGGAAAGGATAAAATACCTTTACATTATCCTGCAAGCTGTCTTTGATCAGATTATGAGTTCTTTGGTGGTGGTGTCTCTTGCTGTGGTTCAGAGTACCTGTATCAGTGGAGCCTCTCAGCTGATGCTTCCAGCCACTTGTAGTAAAAATGAGAATGAAGATAAAAACATCCTGTTTGTTCTCAGCCCTATTTACTAGTAGAATGAATAAGCTGTTAACTCTGTATCTGATGTTGTAATTACAGGGTTGTCAATGCTGTCTTACAGATGACTTTCTCAACGAAGCCTAACTAATCTTAACTAATGCTTTGCTAGTTTTCGTAACAAGCAAGGGCAACCTTCTCTAGCTGCTCATTTTGTTGTAGTTTCTGTAACTTTATATTTCTTAATTAAAAAGTTGTTTTTGTCATGATGTTGGTGACCGCAAAAAGATTAAATCAGTTCCTTCCCTCTCATTGAATGAAAAAGTCCATACTCACCTCTTAAATTTCATTCTGAGATGGTATACCATTTTCAGTTTAATGAGACTAGTAGTGCTATTTCATCTCTTTCATGCTCTGCTTAGGCCTTTAGCATGAAATATTCTTCAGTGTTAATCTGCAATGGACTGAGAAGAGAGTTACAGAGTGCAACCAGTGCTTTTTTCAGATGTATGCTGATGGTGTTCAGACTGGGAGAAGTATCTCTAAGGAAGTTCTTCACTGCTGAGTTTCACACAAACTGAAGATGCTTGGGTGTATTCACTTGAGTTAACCCAGTGCAGGTGTGAACAAAAAAAGTCGTATCTGAGCTACCATGTCCTTGTTAGCTCTGATTGTATTGCGAAGGCATGGGGAGATGTAACTCGCTGTTCTTTATGCTACAGTAAGCTTAGTTGTTCACAGTGAACTGTAGGAGAGCCTTTATGTACTTTTGAGCATACCCATGAGACTGTTCCTTGATTGATGCTGTAAGATTGGTTGTAAGTGCCAAGTGATTTGCCTGGCTTTTGTCATAGGAAGTGAACTATTAATTTTCTTAAAGATAAGATAGAAGTAGCAGTTAAAGTGGGGAATAAAACATATCCTGTATCATAATGGTCATGTTACTTATTTACTTACCTCATCCTGTACCATAATGGTCATCATGTTATTTATTTACTTTAACTCATTCCCATCCTTATTTTGTCTTGTCTTTTTATGACAACTTTTCTAGAGCAGAGATCTTTCTTGTATGTTGTAGTCCATCTGTCACCATATATACAGGGTTTTCCTACACTGTTATGCTACAACTGCTACTGTACCTGTTTTAGTTGTTAAGATTGGTCCCAGATGGGTGATGCTCTTCTGCATTGCCAGTTATAGCTGTGGCATATTAAAGCAATCTAGTGTTTCTTCTGAGGCTGGCACAGCACCCATCACTTAGCACCTGCATGTAGTGGTATTTTGATACAACAGCTTTGTTTTGGTGAATAAAGTTTAAAGCTGATGGCATTTATCTAGATGGAGGCATGGATTCATCCCCTTGGAGTTAGCTGTCTTAAGGGTCCATTGTCAATCGGTGACCAAAGAGAAAAATGTCTCACCTTGAAGTTGGCTATCTTAAGGGTCCACTGTCAGTCGGTGGCTAAAAAGAATAAATGTCTCAGCACCTCTTACTTTCGCGTTGTAGTTGTTTGCATTCTTGCCATGCTTACAGTGTTTGGAGTGTTTCAGAGCCGTGAGAATAATCTCTCAGTCCCTCAGTGAGGTAGACAACCACTACCTTTATCTCGTGGGTTAGCATTTAAATCTGTGAGATGAATGGGTGATTGGAGACCATGCTTGGCAACCATGACTGCTTATCATCTCTGAAAACTGAATCCAAAAATATTTTACTGTTAGTGACCAAGTCATCGCTTTTGTGTACCAATCCAGTGTTGCATCCTCAGGCCAAGCATTAGCCTGTGAAGGTGGGATGTTTCTGGGAGGGACATTAAGGAACAGAGACACTCACTTTGCCTGAGACAGACCCAGATGGGGAGTTAACTGGCTGCTTGTGGCTTGGATGGTTGTACTCTTCTCTGGGTAAAAAACTGGATGGCCAAGCCCAAAGAGTTGCAGTGAATGGAGTTAAATCCAGTTGGTGGCCAGTCACAAGTGGCGTTCCCCAGGGTTCAGTATTGAGGCCAGTTCTGTTTAATATCTTTATCAATCATCTGGATGAGGGGATCGAGTGTACTCTTGGTAAGTTTGCAGACAACACCAAGTTGGGCGGGAGTGTTGATCTGCTTGAGGGTAGGGAGGCTCTGCAGAGGCATCTAGACAGGCTGGATCAATGCACTGAGGCCAATTATATGAGGTTCAACAAGGCCAAGTGCTGGGTCCTGCACTTGGGTCACAACAACCCCATGCAATGCTACAGGCTTGAGAAAGAGTGGCTGACAAGCTGCCTGGCAGAAAAGGACCTGGGGGTGTTGGTCCACAGCTGACTGAATATGAGCCAGCAGTGTGCCCAGGTGGCCAAGAAGGCCAGTAGCATCCTGGCTTGTATCAGAAATAGTGTGGCCAGCAGGACTAGGGAAGTGATTCTCCCCCTGTACTTGGCACTGGTGAGGCCGCATCTCGGATACTGTGTTCAGTTTTGGGCCCCTCACTACAAGAAAGACATTGAGGTGCTGGAGCATGTCCAAAGAAGAGCAATGAAGCTGATGAAAGGTCTAGAGCACAAGTCTTGTGAGGAGTGGCTGAGGGAACAGGGGTTGTTTAGTCTAGAGAAAAAGAGAATCAGGTAAGACCTTACCACCCTCTACAACTACCTGAAAGGAGGTTGTAGCGAGGTGGGGGTTGGTCTCTTCTCCCAAGTAACAAGTGATAGGGCAAGAGGAAATGGCCTTACGTTGCGCTCGGGAAGGTTTAGATTGGACATGAGGGAAAATTTCTTCAGTGAAAGGTTTGTCAAGCATTGGAACAGGCTGCCCAGGGAAGTGGTTGAGTCACCATCCCTGAAGGTATTTAAAAGATGGATAGATGTGGCACTTAGGGACATGGTTTAGTGGTGGACTTGGCAGTGCGAGGTTAATGGTTGGATGATCTTAAATGTCTTTTCCAACCTAAACAATTCTGTGATTGTATTCTATGAATCAATGATTCTGTGAGTTGCTTGCTACCTGTATACACCGAAATATATTTTTGCTCCTTTCTCCTCTGACTCTGTCCTTCTCTCAGATTGCTAAAATGTTAGTTATAAATAGCTAACTAAATATAGAAGTGTAATAAAAATTAAAAACCAATTGCTAGGCAGTGAGCAGGTTGATTTTACAGCTGAGGCTTTCAAGCAGGTTGTACAGCCTACAAGAATCCACTTTCAGGCCTGGAGATTTTGTAGTTAAAACCTGTCTGTTAGGAGAAGTTTGCCTGCTTAATAAAGTGGGTTTTGTCTTTTTTTTTTTTTTTTTTTTTTTAATGTAAGGCTAGAAAGAAAATGTGATAGAAGTCTGAGGAACAGATTGAATATATGGGTAATAGGTATTTTTATTAGTATGTTACAGCTTCTAGCACAAAAAAACCCCAGAATGAAATTCTTATTCTTCTTAATGATAAATGTAATCACCTTCAAACAAAAATAACAGGGTATAGCATGTATTTTGAGAAAGATTCTTATGTACAACCCTTTTTTTCTTCCTTCAACACTGATGATTTCTTCAAATAGCTTATTTTCCTTTAAATGCTTTACAGTATATTTGTAAAAGTTATTAGTCAGGTAATACGGTATAATTAATTGTTTAATATCTTTAATATCTTTAATGCCACACTAAAATGGTAATACTCAAGCATTATATATTTCAAATTGAGAGAAACTGTGCTGAACTTAGTAAAACAGGTTTCTTACAAACAAATTATTAGAAGAATTAAGTTCCATATCTGAATAATTTTATTCTGAAGTGCAGCTTTATTTCAAGAGTATGAAAGGGGTGACATTTTCCCTGACTAAAGAAGGAAAAAATGCACATTCTAAAACTGTTTCCCCCATCTTTTCTTATGCAGAGGTTTTATCTGCTGTTTAATGGGTAAACTTACTGTGAAGTATAGTTGCTTGTTTAACTTTACCCCTATTCAAGTCTTTGATTTTGGCAGGTTAGTTAATTCAAATAAAATTTGTGAAGTTAAGCACTTTCAAGAAAAGGCATAGGAGAACCTAATTTAACCTAGAGTGTCTCTTTTATTCTTCTGTTATTCATTTGAAGTGCCCTATCAGCTTGAACTGACCAACTTCAGTCATTTTTACCCTTTTATTTTTTTCTCTAATGTAAACTGAAATTCCCTGCTGTTCGTGGTATTTTAGTGTTTAGCATCATTTAATGAGCAGGTATCATTAAACTTAAAAGGTCCTTTTCTGTATATCTCTGATTAGTTAGTGAAAGAACCAAAGAATTCCTCTAATTTATCTTTGCTTCCTTGTTATATTTTGATGTTGGCCCATTTTACGTTTCAGTGCCTTTTTATGAAATATGAAATTATAATTTTGGTGTGAAAGTAGGACAGAAAGTGGAAAAAAATCTTTGGCGCTGCTAAGATGTTTAAGCTAGTATATCTTGTTTACCAGTGAACTAAGAGAATACTGTTTATTTTTAAACTTCTACTCATATAAATACGTGTGTGTCCCTGTGTGGGCACATGTATGTGTGTCTACACATATAAATATATATAAAATAGATATATATTCTAATTTAAGTATTCATTATCTGTGCTTTGCAAATACACTTATTAACCCCTGCCAGTAACCTTTGCAGCTGGGTACATGTATATTCGGCACAAAATTCTTCCTTTCTTGTACATCCAAAAATCCTTTTGAACTCAGTATTGAATTTTAATTTTTAGCAAATATAAGATCAAGGTCCAATTAGTTGATGATACAAACTCTGTGGAGTGGAAAAACTGAAAATTACCAGTTATGAGGGCATTGTACATGTTTGTATATTTAGGTTTGGCTATTTTTGACATAGTAGTAAGAACAGATTATTTGGTTTGTAACACTCATTTGTTTTGAATTTTACACTTTAAATCCTTCTTGAAGAATAGTTCGATTTAAGATACGACTCTCATAACTGAAGACTCATGTACTCTTCATTTGAACAGGGTTTTCTGGATCAGGATCATTGTTTATTCTATCAGTTGGTTCTTTTAATATCTTAAAGGTCTAAATGATTTAATCAATATTGAAATGAATAATTTCTGTTATGGAGATACTTACCTAAGATAATTCATCATTTGATATAGGTATTACCATGTTTTAAATAGCGACAGTTACGGTAATTGATTAGTGTAAACCAATAGACCATTCCAATACCCATTTCCCATTTTTGATGTGCTAAAAAATATTCCAGCATTTTGATTTTCTTCTTATTTTCTTTTATGAAATAAAATCTGGGAGATAGAAACACTGCGTGAAGAAAAAATAATGAGGGTTGAATGGAAGAAAAGGTCAGATATTATGTAGAAAGTTGCAGATGGCACTGTATGTCATTAACATTGCTAACATCTAAAAAGATGTAACAGTGCTGCCTACTGGTAAGATGTAGTAGTATTAAAGCATTAAAGTCAATGTAGTGAAATTGTGTGTGTGCCATATCCTTCACTGTAACAATAGTGTTCTCTAGTTTTCTATGCCCTGGTAAGTATTGACAAGATTAATGGTTTTGCATCAGGCTTAATAACACATTCTTAGATATGTCACTTGTGTGGAAACTGGATGAGCAAAATAAAAGATGTAATTATTTTTCATGGATACTTGTAAAATTCTGTTCTAACATAATTGTATGTATTCTGAAATTTTTGTAGTGAAGTTGTCTATATTAGATATAAAATTGTCTTTATTAATAACATTGCCCTGCTTAGAAATAATATGCCACATAAAAAAAGTATGATTTCATGTTACTTGTACAGACTTACCATGCAAAATGCAAAAATGGCAACCATTTTAATAGTAGTAAATAAAAATACATAACAGATGCAGAGCTTCTTATCCAAGAAAATAAAATCACTTATAAAAACTCAGTAGTTTTCCTTTAAAAGATGGAGAAACTGAGACAGCGAATGACTTAAGATTAAAATTTTAAACTTCATTGTCTGAAGTTAAGGTCGTAAATTCATATTTATATGTTACTTTAAGGAGTAAGGAACTATTACACTCCTTTGAGAATTAGAACCTTTTGTTGATATATGTAAGGAAATTAGGAGCTTGCCTCTAGGTATGCAATTTCAAAACAGTACAGTAAAATTGGGGTATAAGCCTGGTGGGCAAAACTCTGATCTTCTATGTCCAATACAGCACTTTGTCTACAGATGTTATTAATTACAAATGCAGGCCAATTATTCACTTATATTGATATAAGGAGCTCCCTACCTATTTATTTTAAAATAATGAACAATTATTCCAGAGTTAATAAATGGAAGCTTTCTGAGACAGTGGTCCTATTTGAAGACACTCCCAAAAGCAAAAGACAGAGGTCAAAGAAACAGTCTGGTATCCCTATGGTAAGCTGCTTCACCCCAGCTGGAAATACTGAGGAGTTGTCTTATCAGCCTGACAAGATGTAGTCATTCATATGCATAGCTCCTTCTTCCCCCAATGTAGGGCCTCTTTCTTGTGTTGGAGTATCTTCCCTGGGAGTCACAGACTGTTAAGCCAAGGCTGCCTGCAGGAGCTCTGTATCAGTCCTGGAGATGATTCAGGGAGCTAATGATACTGGTAGCTAATTATCTTGTGCCACCTTGTCCTTGATTATCTTTGGGAAAAAGGAAGAGATGCTACAAGGAACTAATTCTGGTATCTTCTGCCAGGCTTCCATTTGAAGCATCTATTGAGATAATAGGTAAAAAAGGACTAGTTCCAGGAAAGCTGCCCCTTCTCCTCTTAAAAGAAACGGTTTGGTTATTGTTAGTTAATGTGGCAGTTTATTTAAAACATGTAAATCAAAGATGTATATGGCTGATAGTGATGCAGAATGTAAGTTCATAATAACCAGTGAAATTTGAATGCATAATTTTTAGAATGGGATACTTTATTAAATATTAGTAACATTTAGGAGGCAATTTTTACAAAAAATGGTCACTACGGTGTTATGTCATGCATAGTACCAGTCCTGGTTCACTTGCACGTTTCATGCATGTCATACCTGACTAACAAAGATACTCCTGTATTCCATATGATTACATACATATCTCAAATACAGTTTTACATGTCAATATCTATGTTATCACTCAGAGGCAATAATTCTTTTAAAAATTAGGTCACCTGTGCAAAGAAAATGAAGTTTAAACAGCATTCCCTCCCCAAACTTTTGGCTTTCACTGAGAACAGAAGGGACACGTCTTTTTCACTCACTTCAACCACTTCCCCACTTTTCTTCTCTCAGTGAGATTCCAGCTCTAACAGGTAACACAGGATAAATGCAGTCAATAAAAATTTAGGATTACATTTTCATTGTTTTGAGTGTTTGATTAGCCTGTTTTTTATTTCTAATTTCTTCTGTCTGCCAAATCTAAGCAATTGAGCCCCATGACACAAAGAATTCAGTCCATAACATATTGACTAAGAAAGCATTAATAAGTACTGTATAACATTATTATCTCTGTATCCTAAGCAGGCATGATATGAAAACTGCATTTGCATTGTTGTAGCCATTTTTGCATTGTTCTTGCAGGATGAATACAGCAAGTAAAATGTCATTGTAGATTATGTAATAAAATGTCTGAAACTGTAATGCAGCCATGTAAAAATGTAGTTTAACATGAAGTGCTGTAGCATAATACAGAGCAATTAGATAAATTACTGTTAAAAATAGATGAAAAATCCATTCCAATGTATGCTTAGCTCACAGAGGGATATTCTGTTCCCTTATGCCTTAAAACCCAAAGTGGAAGGTCCAAGAAGCTGTCAGTCTCCTTTGTTTTCCATCATGAGTATTGAGTGACATTAAGTTTAACTCAAAAAACTTTAAAACTTCTCTTCAGCGTATACTGCATTCAGGGAGGTTCAAGAAAGAGTTTCTACCTGCTCTTCTTACAATAAGAAACTGAGATAGCCAAAATCAGAAACGAAGGATACAGGGCCCCAGATAACTTTTTAAAGTCCTTATCCTCAACTCAGTGCTATTTTCTTAAATGATCATCTCTTCCAGTTGTATGCTTAATTGGCTGGGGTTTTGTGGGTGTGGATCTTTATTGTATCTTCCAGTGCAAGACTAAACCCATGATCTACCTACTGGATAGTCATCAATTCGTGTGAAGTTCTGTGGCCATAGCAGGATAGCTGATCGGGCAGGTACACTGAAGGATCATGCGATGGTCAAGCCAGATCAGGCCTTAGAAAAATGGTTTCTACTATATTATCAGAAGGGAATGACTTGGATTAAGGGAAAGTCACTTGCAGAAAAGAAAGATACTGAAGAGCACCCTTTTGAGGAGGTGGAAAGCTCCAGGATAGTTTAGAACCCAAGGATTGTTCAGGAACATTGGAAAATATTAAGGAAGGAAATGCATGCAAGTGTTTTTTATTTTGCTGGCAGCTATGTGTTTCTAGTGGTTCTAGTGGGGTTTTTTGAGTGAAGAAACAAAAACATCACTAGGATGAGCCCTGGTTTCACTGGGGTACTGCTGCAACTGGATTTTTAGGCTGTGTCTAGGCTGTTAAATAAGATGTATCCAGGATCATCCCCATGCTCTGAGTCCCACTGCACAGAACAGCTGATGTCTATGGTGTAAATTCTCTGAGCTTCCAAAGCAATTTGTGGCAAGATCCACCTGCTTATTTGGAATGGTTCCTGAAACGTTCTTACTTCTGAACTGTGCCTGCAAATCATCTAGGAGAGTGCTAGCTGTCATGAGTGAAAAGCATTTCAAGAATAATTTTAACAATTTAAAATGTAGGTGATCATATTCTCATGCTCAAGAGTGTTTTCTGGGCAGTATTTGATTTACTAGTATAGATCAAGCTGCCAAGTCCCTGGAAGTGGCAGCAAATGGTGACTTTGGGATTATGAATGGATCCTTTCTAGCCCCAGAGGAGTTGAGAAATGAGGTAGAGCTAAGCCTGATGAGCATTCAGATGAGGGACATCAGCCTGGACTTTCAGCTGTTACTATACTTAATCAAACTTCAAAAGAAAGAATTCCTGTTGTCAAAATAATGTAATTTTCTTATATCTGTCAGATGTCTTCCTCTGTTGCTCAGAGGAGGGCATATATAGGTAGAATAGATATGCCTACATGTTGTTTTTATCATCCCAGTTCCTGTGATGAGTTGGAGTCGTGAGTTTGTAGTGTTTTTTACCCTCTGCCTCCTATTCCATATTCCATTTATTATTTTGGCCCAAATTTGGCATTCTGTTTATCACCTGGTAAGAGATAACCATGAGCTATGCCCTTGAAATTGATTTGGTGTTCCTCATCCATCTCGCCAGGGATCTGGTGTGGATATACCACTTGTGAGGCATCTGAGGTGTTGAGAACCATGCCATGCATCTTTTATAATCTCTCCTGGAGATGTTCCATTTTTCATAAGTAATTAAGAGCAGAAACTTCAAGGCAAGTGGGATGTATTTGTAGTGAAAATTCTTAAATGTTACTATGGGATAGGTGGAATGTTTCTTATCTCCTTTCTATTTAAAAAACAAACTTGATTTAAAAATCAAACCTGGTTTCATCCCAGTGCAAGGCAGTAACTTAGTATTGCAAAACGCTTGAAGAATGGCAAAAGAACTCCTTTTCAATCTGTAGTGTGCAATTTCTCCTTCTTTATGAATTAATGAGAAAATGAAGAATCACTTCAATGTTTACACCTATATATTGAAGTTTTAAGTAAGTAGTGTTTGATGAATCAGTTACAGGTGAGGACGTATGTCAAAAGTCCTCAGTTCAGCATTGTGAGAAACTTCAGGGGACTGACTTCATAGTGAAGTTGATGGGAACACTTTGAAAGTTTTAGTTGTGAATATGCTTTGAATACCTTGCTGAATCAGATCATAATAGGGGAGTAGATATTAGAAAAGTCACAAGGAGCTATGTAGTCACTTAGATATTCAGTAACATTTTTATTTACCATGTCAAACATGGCATTTTGCAGGACCATACAGCATTTGTTGTAGGGCTTGCAGCTTTTTCACCACTTTCCCCTTCTTGCTGCACTTTTGAAGAAGAGTACCCATGCTGCTGTGCTTCATGCTTGATGCACTGTTCTCCTTGATGGCTAGGCATAATCCCTGTGAGCTTTGCAGCTCTGAAGGGTCCTACGTGCAAATCTGTGAATCACTAACTGCCTCCAGTGTGCGGGGCTATCACAGTGGTGCCTCTCAGCATACACAGGAGCAGAACTTCTGGCACTTAAGTGGTGTCTTTTCATCCAGGGAGGCAAAGCTTTGGATTACTTTCATAGGCTTAGAGGCTTCAGTGCCACCTGGTATTTCAGGCACTTAATTGCTGTTTTGCAACTTGTCTGTGGGAACTGAGACTGTCTTTCAAAGATGTTTTCAATGTGTTTGTGTTGTACAATGGAAAGTGATGTAGTACATACTCATTCTACCTGAGCTAGTACTGATCCACGCAAGTACTTCTGCATAGCACAGCTGTATGTCCGTGCAGAGATGCTCATTTTGGTATTAATGCTGAAAAGCCCTGCTGAGTTTCTGAGCTCCATTCTGTGGCTAGCTTGAATGCTGATGGTTTGTGTTATATTTAACTGCGGAGTGTAGTCATGCCTTTAGACTTCCAAGTGAGACACTCTGGACTCTGAGGAGAAAATTCATCATCTCTTCTGTCAAATAAATATAATTATTTTCTTGATAAAATTACAGATCTGGTGAGCAAAACAAGAAAAAAAATTAAAACAGCAATTTTGTTACAACTTATGGCAAAATATTTCATGAAGACTAAGCCCAAAATAAATCAGAATCTGAAGCTCATTAGAAGGACTGTAAATAACAATATGGTAAGATACCAACTGGTGAATCCCAGATCCTTCTGGCATCTCTGCTCTTATTTAATGAATTATCCAGAGTACTACTAAACAGTATGTTAGTGAAGTCCAAAGAAGATACTAATTGGTTAGAGTTGTCAACACTAACAGCTCTAAAAGAGTAAGAAGAGCTTTCAGCACATGATAACTATCTGTACAGGGATGTCACCATTAAATTAATCTTAGAAAATGTATATATAATTTCATTTGCCATGTCTTTTATATTTTAACCATATAGAAAGTTATCTGAGTATCCATAAGGACCACAATAGAGGGAGCAGTCACACAACCAGAAAATTAGAGTATTTTTGCCTCAAAGTGAGTTAATACACTTGAAAGAGGGTAAATTGAAATGCAGGAACCCAGGCAAAAGAGACATTGGGGTGAGAAAATGACAGTGAGGCACATTGCACTAGGTCTTAGGCCACCTTGTTTTTATTCCTGTCTCTGCTGCTGGCTTGCTACATGACCTTGATCCAATCAGTTCCCTATTTTATGCCTCAGTTTTTTCATCTGTTAAAAAATGGGGATAATGATACTGACCTGCTGATGAAAAATGCTTTATAAAATGTGGGTTCTATTATAAGGAGGGTATCAGATCACCAGGTCAGTAGCTAATGGTTCATGAATTTGTAACTATAATGTAAAACTCTGTAATTTGTAACTATGATTTACTACAGCTAAAATATTCCATTTAAGTCTGAGCCTTGGTTAACCAAAACAAACATGAAGGGTTTCAGTGAGAAAAAGATTTTTTTTGATGATGATTCAAGGAGTTAACATATATGTATAGTTTGACTATTAGTTAGATTTTTAGGTGAGGTAGATTTTTTTAAACTGTGTCTAAAGCCGTTTGGAAAAAATGCTCCAACGTGTTGTGATAGATGCAGTGTAAGAATGAGAAGGACTTACCAGAACAGTGTTATCTAAGTTGATGCAAAGCTACCCAGGTTAGCTCTGAATTATTTGATCTGCATGTCCTGTTGCAGCCCCGTGCAGGCACAGAACCAACCTATGCAGTTTTAGCATACCACTGCTGCACAGAGTTTGTCTTGGCTAATATATGGGACATGACTTGCTATGTGGGCGCTGGAGCAATGATCTGAGCATGCAGAGGAAACCTGGCCTGTCCTTAGTTTGGCAGAATTGTTGTGCTCTCTGAGTAAGTGTGAGAGCTGGTCTGTGCGCACGCAGGGAACTTCTGCAAACGCTTCTATACAACCTCTGGCCATTGCATGCAACAGCCAGAGATGGCTCAGGTAATGTCTACAGTATTCAAGGATATCCATTAGCCAGGATTGCTAATCAATAAAATCATGGGCTTCTGGTGGAATTTTGGTAGAAAGGGCCCTCTGCAGATGATGGGGCTCCATGCTCCACTCAAAGCACAGTTGACTTAGGTCAGGCTGATAGGATCTTTCCTAGTTGATCTTGAATCTCTCTGAGGGTAGAGACCTGTTGCAGTGTTAGACCACTTCATTGTAAAGGATTTTTCCTGTCATCTAATCAGATATTCTTGTGTTGCAACTTGTGTCCATTGCCTTTTGTCATGTCACTGTGCACCTCTGGTTCCACCTTTCCACACCTTACCATTGAGGGTCCTTGAAGACAGTAAAGGGATCGGGATCCTTACATAACCTCTTCTGAAGGCTGAACAATCCCCATACTCCAACTCTCCCCATAAATCATGTCCTGGCTCCCATAGCACCTTGATGGTCTTCTGCTGGATTCACCATAGTATGCTGGTGTCTTGTACGGAAGCCTGTAGCACAGTACTCCAAATGCAGTGCCACGAGTGCCAAACAGAGAATAAACCATTCCCTTTGACCTGATGCCTACTCTTTTGCTAATACGGTATGCAACTGGCCTTCTTGGCTGCAAGGGTACATGCCAGGGTCATGTTCAATTTGTCCCTCAGCACTCCTCAGACCTTATTCTGAAAAGATGCTTTGCATCCTGTTGACTCCTCACCTCTAGTGTGGGGTTCTTACTGTCAGGTTGAAAATACTTTGCACTTGTTTCTAGTGAGGTTCTGCATGAGGTTCTTCATCATCTCAGTCCTCTGGCCTATTGAGCTACCTCTGAATAGCAGCCCAGTAGTGCTTCCACATCCCCTCTACACCCCCTAATTTGGGACAATCCATGGACGTGCTGAGGGTGCACTCCATTCTGTTGCCCAGGATGTTGACGAATATTTTGAACAGTATTTGCCCCAGTACTGATCCCTGGGAAGCATCACTAGTATCTGGCTGTCAGTTGTTTTCATATAGCTCATCTCAACAAATAAAAAAAAAATGTGTTGGAGAAAGAGGGTCTCAGCTGCTTGTGGACTGATGATCAGAGTGGAGCTGCTGTAGTGAGTCTGCGACACTGTTTCTGGCCTGAGAGAGAACTCTTCTGCGTACCAGAGATTATAGGTCCCTCTGCAGTGTGTTACAGTTTCACCTCTAAGAGGCTGCTGCACAAAAATAGGGCAATTACCTAAAAATGTTAGCATGCATAGACCTCAAAGATGTAAGAATAGGGAAGGAGTGTAATATCACATGTAAACAGTTGAAATCAGGGAAAATTTTGGCTGCATGTCAATTAGAAATGATTAATGAGAAACATGTGACTATACAACAGTGTATTCTACAGGAAATAGCTGAGTTCTATCTAGTCACAATCTATTTTTTCTCTAGTTCACTGAGAAAGGTATTGTCTGTATCTTTAGATACCTCTGTGTTTTCTAATTTTTTTATATGCTTGGTATTTCTGATGTCTGAGGCTATTAAAGAAGTTCTTTGCTGCATTGTTACATTCTGTTCTTGTGGGCTTCACACTTGAACTCCCATCCAGACTGGGACTGAAATTCAGTGAAAAGTTGGATTGGAGGAGAACTACTAAACACAGATATGTATTTCAGTTTAACATTTGTTATGTAGCTCTGTTTATGGAATACATTTTCTCTCTTTTATATTCTTACCACTGTGTAATCTGAATATCTTTTTTCCAAGATTGTATGGGGTCTCTAAATCCTGATTTTTTCCCCTAATGTGAAAAGCAAAAAAAACTATTAGCTTGAAAAAGGAGGTTTCTTTTTAATGACTGGACTTGAAATGTCAAATAAGTCCCCATTTCTGGCCTAATCCTGTATGAAATCCCATTAGATAGTGACTTCAGTGAAATTTAGAGCTGATTTAGCTCCTGAGTGTGCAGACCTGATGATACTTGGGATAGAAGTCTGTTTGTGAGTTTAATACTTTGTACACTCCGGATACTCTGTAGCACTAAATCGGTGTAAGCCTGGTACAGTAGCATAATCTGCTTTTCTAGTTAAAGTTAAAAGATAGTCTTTTACATATATGTCTCTGCTATTCTGTCTTGATGGCACTCTTTTCTCCTAACGCTTTCCCAGGTACTAGCTCTTGTAGTTAGTTATCATTATTTGTTTCAATTGCCATCCAACTAATACAAAATTAACTAAACCCATTTCAAAGCGAAGTGTCTGGCACTCCTTCCGCTGCAGTGGAGTGCACCTGTTTATACTAGGCCAGAATTTTCCCCAAATGTCTCATTTAAAGAACAACGTCAATGATAATTTCAACTAGTCTCGTGCCAAATCCTGTCAAAACATTTTTGTTTCTGCACATCATCATTATTCGTTTATGACTGCATGGCCGTGGGAAAAGCATTTCTTAGTTAATTACAGACATGGAGCCTGCAGAGGGAGCTCAAACCCTTGTTTATGTGGGCCTCACTAAAATAGTAATTTTTTTCTACAGGCAGTGGAGTAACTTGTTATTTAAATATATCAGAAATTTGTTCTTCAATGTACAAGGGTTTTGTATGTGGAACCTAGCTATTTTAGAGATATATGTGAGAGTAAAAGCCTTTGCAAAGTGACTGGGAAGAGTGAGGATTTCTGGGACTTGGTAGGTGGCACTGTTTGAAATCTCCAGAGCTGTAACATCCAGAGCTCCAAGCCTTTCCTTTGAGTCCTCATTTTGGATGGAAAATAGCTTCAGTAGGTCACTGCTCTGTCAGGTCAGAGCCAAAATAGTGCAGAAAGACCAAATCGAACTCCATGAGTTGGAGCTCAGATCAGGAACATGGAGCTTCAATAAATGAGGCCAAAAATAGATGAGCTGAGGAGGCTGTTGTAGACTTTCATCGAGGAAGGACAGAGAGTGTCTTATTTTTGGGTGGGAGCAGATGACAAAATTTTGCTTGAGTGAGATCTTCCAAAACCATTTGATTTGCTTTGCTGACTGTGATACATTTCTTCATCAATGTCACGAGAGGAAGGAGATTAAGTGCCATTGGAAGGAACCAGTAACATTGCAATCTACTGTTTTAAAAAGTAAAAAGAAAAAAAATGCATATGCAAATCTAGCAAACGGAGATAAATTAAAGCAATGGTGATGTTGAGAAGGACAGCACTGCACCCCTTAATCCTCCACTTGGCTGGTGCAGGCAAGGGCTGGGATTTACCAAGACCATGTCCCTGTGCTGCCCTGGGGGGGGTCTCCAGTTGCAGAGGGCCCATGCCTTGCAGTTGTGAAGCATATTGAACTTCTGATCCTTTTTCTTGCAGCTGAACATGAGAAAGAACTATGTTGTTTTCTATCCCATCAGACATTTTGGCTTTGCAAGAGATGGGAGCATGTATGTAGCCAGAGTCTGGGAACCTGCCAGACTTGGCAGCTGTGAAGGCAAGAAGTATCTGCAAGTTTGTTCTATTTTGATAGTCCTTTAATAATTAAGGATGGAGGAATCATTTTAGTGGTACTGTTGGGAGTTTTTGGTGAAAATACGTTTCCCAATGATTACTTCTTGTGCCTGTTGGCAGTGGGCTCTGGCACGCTCTCAGAACAGCTTGAAATGAAGATTGGTGTCCGTAGCTGGTCACTAATTGGAAAGATCTGATAGAGGCAAAAAAGATCTGTTAATTTTTTGGTCTTTCTGGTGGAATTGTAAATATTACCAGAATTAATGAGGCAGATGGTGTATCAGTTCATACTGAAAAACTAAACTGTATTTTCAGGGGAAGGGTTTCACCAGTAGTTCCAGCTTATTTCATATCTTTCGTATATGACAGAAGATTTTTGAATTCTGTCTTCAGTTCTGGATGGTGTAGGCTTCACTAAAATGCGAATGGTATCTTTTGATATGGCTTTTTTTTAGAGTACTATTCACGTCTTCTTTAATTTGCTGGAATAAATCTTGAAAGTCTCCAGTGCTTATTTTAAGTTTCCTACTTGGAGAACGGTATACTAACACTTTTTTGTGAATTAAGTATTGGTGGTAAGTGGTTATGAACAATAACAACCAGTCAACTAATCAGTGGGTTGTAAATAGTGAATTGAAACTCTCTTCTTCTTTGTTGTATCTCTAGATCTACAGTTGTCATAGCTTTCTCCTAGTAAACACACACTGATGTCTAGTATTATGGGGGGGAATCTAAAGCAGAGATGTAGACACCTCCCTCCCTCCAACCTGTTCTGGTTTGTTTTATTGCCAAAACCTCTCAGAGTTTCATGAACACCCTGGATCAAGAACATATCTGTAGTTTATCACAAACAGAGGCTTTAAAGAATATATTAGCCCACTTTGCTGGTTTTAATCTAGTATCTTTGGTCATATGCTGTAAGTAAAAACTGTTATTAACCAGTTGGTTCCTGACTGTCTGTGTGTTGCAGCATGATGGCAACTTACTGTTTGGAACAAAACATGATCTATCTTGGATTCACATGTGTTATGTCCCGCTCAAACGAGGGAGGCAAGTTTAGGGGAGTTACAAGTCGTCTCTCACAACATGGGTAGAGAGGTTTGCATCCACAACAGTTAATTACAGAATGGTCAAACAACCATTCTTACTGGCTCAATTTTAAAAAAATAATAATAAATTGATGTAGAATAAATATTGAAATCCTAGTAAGTTGTTACATTTTCCCCCAAAGATGTTTGTAACATAGGTTGTTAACTTTCCGAGGGAGAAAAAGAGGTAAGTGTTGACATCGTGTTAACAATTAAGGACTTTGGGGTTTGAATAGAACCAACCATAATCATCACTGGAAACCACAGACTTCATTTAGTCATTCATGAAGCGAAAGATGTTTTCAGTAAAACCCGTGTGCATGAACTTCACGTGTGATGTGCATCAGCTGCCTGGCTTATTCTCTGTTTCCTGCTGGGGCCCCCAATCACCCTCACTGTATTTGTGCCAGTTCCCACCTAGGCTTTCTCCTGAAGCTTTTCCCCCCAAGGAAACAGAGCATGACAGCACACAGGATTGTTCACCCTTGGATCCACTCCAGCCAGACTGACTCCTTTTACCCAGGACAATCCTTCAAGATAAGTCTTGTGCCCTTGCTTGCCCTCATGTGTCCCTGTACCATGCTGAGGGACACACAACTCACAGCATTGTCATCATGCCATAAGACCCCACGCTGCTGATCTGTGGCCCAATCCTCTCAATATTTAGGACACTTCGAACTGGAAAATGAATGAAAAATAATGATTGTACTTTGTATCTTGTGGTCACCTAGGGTGCAAAGAAGTTGCAGGGTGAGTTGCATAAATTGTGAAGGTGGCGGCTCACTCGTTGAGAGGGTCCCAGCCCTGAGCAGTGCGTACGTGCATCAGTCCTTACCATTGCTGTTGGTTTGGGTTTGCTTCTTTGTGGTGTCTTCACAAACATTGTAGGTGTAGGTCCCAGAGTCACCGTACATATTCCTAACTGTGTTCCTAGACTGCCCCAGTGGGATGGCAGCAGCAGTGAAACTATCTTCAATACAGAGCGAGCTTGGGTTTCTTCAGTGACTTTCCATTGCCAGGCTCTAATAAACCCTTGGAAAGTGAAAACCCACCTACAACGTGGTCCGGGGGTTTGTGTGTTCTTCACTTCATGTCTGCACATAGCAAACAATAGATGTTGTTGTTGGAAAACTGGCAAATTGGGAAATTGGAGACCAAACGATCAATCCTTCCTCTTCCCTGTGCGTGCATATAATTGCTGCCAATGTTAATTGTTGTTAATTGAGTAAATTGGGGGGGAAAAAAAGCTTGCTAAGCAAGCTTAACTTTAAAGACTAGAAATTTGGAGGGCCTGCTTTAAAGTTGTTCATTACATCTTCTTTCATTTTATCATCCTTGTCATGTTCTCATTGTTAAAATACAGTTTGAATAGAAACAGTACAATTCTGATAGCTAACTATTTAACCCTAATATTGTAAGTGTAGGGAGTAGCATTTGTATACCAGGAAATAAGTGACAAAATTTTGCTTTGGATTTTTTAAAAGGATTAAATATGGTAGTGTGTATTCTGTGACACATATACAGTATAATGTAAATACATACAATTTAAAGCTAGTACTTATTCTGTAAATCCATGATTGTGTCTCTTTTCAGTTCTTACTTATTCAAGTAGTCTGTCTGTCCTCTCACACGTGTAAAAGTTTTGCAGGGTTAAGCCTATGCTTTCTAGTTACTAGTATTTAAATCAATACAGGGATTCCCTAAATATTGTCTATGCATCTTGGAATTTGTATTACTTAATGCT